>NC_136906.1:15964772-16020764 GCF_949606895.1 Notothenia rossii
TTAAAAACTGCACTTAGTGCTTAAGGAAATGATGTCCATTTGACCATATCTATTCTAAGAAACAATGCAATCAAACATATTCATAATTTGTTGCCCAAGTTTTAATTAGACTAATTTGTGGTAAAACATTTATCAAAAATAAATACAGACCTCCAGGCAGCCATGTTTCCGTGCTTCTGTCAGCAAAGCTTCCAGTCCAGGCAATAACACTGGAAACACTCTCTGCTCCAAAAAATGAGTGACAGGACCTGACACACACACACACACACACACACACACACACACACACACACACACACACACACACACACACACACACACACACACACACACACACACACACACACACACACACACACACACACACACACACACACACACACACACACACACACACACACACACACACACACACACACACACACACACACACACACACACACACACACACACACACACACACACACACACACACAAAACTAAATGTCTGTTGCACTCTGCAGGGAAAGCTGAATCAGTTACAGTGTTTTTCTCCCTGTGCAGTCCGGTTTTAATCCCTCTTTCACAACTTCTCCTTTACCTCCTTTTACCTTACGGTTTTATTGGGGTGTTTTTTCTTCTTGTATATATATCTTTGTAAGTGTTTTGAAAAATGCTTAACAAAACAAGTTTAATATGATCATCATCTTACTTTTATGTAGTTGTGAAGGCATCATAGCTTCAGCTGCAGGGGGACGCTTCATTTTTGAAAGACAAGGTTTTCCTAACACAGAGTAGCCAGGAAGAGCAGGGTGGCAAAGCAGAGAGTCAAAGTCTCTGAGAGGGTCATCGTCCACACACACCTATTGAAAACAATTCAGTTCAGAGGATGCCAGTGTGACAGGATGGAAACTAGTCAGCCACAGAGATAAAGAAACTAAAGGGTGAGCTGACCTTGGCTGCGGGGAGTCCACAGAAGACCGGGGAGGGTTTACTGGCGCTGTACTGGGAGAGATTTGTCCCTGAGCTGCTTTCTGTCCACAAAGCACTGGGAGGACTGGGATGCTCCGCTTCAAACTCTACAAAAACACAAAACATATGCTATCATTTGACACCATTTACTTAAAAAAAAAAAAAAGAAGCTTTGATTCTCCCCCCTTACTCCGGTGTTCCTGGTTCAATAAAACCTTTTTAAGCTGTGAACAATGTCTCAGACTACTGGTTTACATGAATAACTGCAGTAAATATACAAAGAAGAAACACTTAAAATGTGTTGCAAAATGAACATGGTTGTCGATTTGTTGGTGTGTATCTGTCTGATGGATGAAAAATAATCTAGGGATATGTCCAATCATTTCCTATGACTAGGAACATCGAAGGTGTCACAAAGTTGACTAAACCACTAAAAAAGACATGTGGTCAAATATGTTCAAATGCCTGCTGTGGAGAATATCATGAGGTCTTGAAGCAACAACATATAAAACACAATGGTTGATTGATGAAAGGAGTAAATCGGTTAGATTTGACCAGAACACGACAGGAGGTTTGAACAAATAAAACACGGTTGGCTTACCTTCACAAACTTGTTGCCAAAGGGATTTTTTGGAACAGATAACATTTGCCATTATTCCGCCTGTTAGCTCCGACTGTTGCTATGGACACGCTAGGTTGCTAAGGAAGTCGTCATGCTGATGATTTCCGTTCATAAAATAAGAGCAGAATAGTAGAGCTGGAAGATAATGTTCAACAAACAGGTGCTCAAAGCTGTAAACAAACATAGTAATAACTAAAGCAATACCTGTAAACAGTTCCTGGTATAAACACACGATGTCTCACCGAACATTGATTCAAATGTGTCAACCTTTAGTCTCTAAATGAACTAGTGTTTTCAATACCTACGGGATATTGACACTTCTCGTGCACAATGTGTAATACATTAGGCTGACGTAGTTGCAAACTGTAGATTAAAATGTACCAGAACGGTGCAATTCATGGAAAACAATGTGTGTATTTTAAATATATTGTTCCGGTGTTCGCCGCTAGAGGGCAGCATACATATAGAAATTGATTGACAAAAGGCTTTACCTTTCGAAGAAACAAAATAATTATTTTTACATTTGGTTTAATATAAACTACTAATAATAAATGAGTTTTTAATTACCTGTATCCTTCACTAGTTAATTGTCTGATGTCAGCATTTTGTGTAAATTCTCTCTGTTATGTGTGAGTGATATTGCTTAACCATACATTTATAGTTATTAACCCTCTTGTGCCTGTAAGAAACATGGAAACACTCCTTGAATTACTAGATTACACATTCATTTCAAATAATCAAGATGCCAGTTTTTAATCAAGTATTTAACCATTTTAAATTAGTAGATCTTTGGCTTCACAGCGCAACTCATCAAACACCATAAGCTAATAGTTAAAACTGTAATTGTTATTTTATAAGGGATTTTTGTTTCATACCACTTTGTCATTTTGTATTTAGTTGTTTCTTTGAGTTTAGCCATATTATATTACTGATGGGCCATCATTTTGTGCTATTGTAGCAAAAGTTCAGTCCTAAATGATGTCACATCTTTAACTATCAGCTTTAAACAAATCATTTACCAAAAAAAATAATATTGCAATGCAAAACACGTATTTCACGATGATCAAAATGCAAGATATATCCTTTGCTGAAAGAGCATAGCAATATTATATTAGTCTTTCTTTAGTCATTATTATATTACTCAGAGAAGTTCTTCAAAATTAAAATCTTTATTGGAATACATTCCAAAGCAGTTAAGTCATCTCATGACTGAACAAAAATAGCCATTTATCTTTAAAAAAAAAAAAAAAAGTCCCAAGATGCTTCCAAAATGCACTGAACAGCTTTTGACAAAATATACATCGCAGTAAGTCACATCTTGCCTTCACTAATTGACTTGTTAATAAATAATATTGTGAACATAACATTTTTTTATACATAACAATTTATACTTCCCCATGTTTGGAACCAAAATTAATGAATACATACACCCTCAATTTAAAAAAACAAATTCTGAAGACCTGTGCCACAAACATTTCTCTCACAAGTCATTGCAGTGCATCCTTCGACATCCAACCCCCCCCCCAAAAAACTAAACAAAATAAAGGAAAACAACACGATGAGTAACAGTAGAAATCATGGTAGTAATACATAATAATTGTAATAATTATGAAAGGATGATTTTTTTATAAAGCAACACTGATAAAAGCAGATATTATAAAGGACCGACTATCAACAGTAAAATATACAGAATACATTCCTTCAGGGTTTCAGAATAGAGGAGCCCATGTGAGGAGGACGTTTAAAACTGAGCTAGAGGGAGACACAGTCACCTCTTTAGAGAATCAGGAAAGAAAAATCACACTCTTGTCTACAGGAGTAATTAAATCATTTAGCGTTTGACAGCAAGATGTTTAAAGCTAAATTACAGTCTTTAGTTAGCTTTCGACATCTGTCATTAGTATTTTGAGATCCAGGCACAGGACCCCACGCCTTCATACCTCATGTAAATCCAGGATGCATTTACTTTACAAGTTAGGAGAATGGTTTGGGAAGAGTCACATCATGCAAGGGTTCATCCTGGAGTCCATCCATAACCATACACATATCTTGTCTAAATTACAAAGTGAGGATCCTCCTAGAACAGCTCAAAGCTCAGGTCAGTGTTGATTGCTTCTGTTGGTGTGAAGTTAAAGGATGATTTGCATCAAGCATTCACTTGAGACGACATTCAGAGCCTGTCCATAGGCAACATGTTCAGTTCCCAAAGAAAAAAGGTTAGGTGGATGCATGAGGCCTTGAATGTAGTGAACTTTATATATCCACTGAGTGGTTTGCAGTTTTGAAGGCTGCCCAAACAGCTCAGGTAAAGTCATTTCAGAGACTTGACAGCAACAAAAGGAGTGACATGCCTGTACAGTGTCACAGGCAAAAGTGGCTTTGATCCTGAAAATAGTAGAGTGACAGGAAATCAGAGTTAAATATAGATGATTAAGTACAGAAACCAAAATCAGTCTGAGATGCGGCCGACGAGGAAATGGTGGACATGTGTCTATAATTCCATAAACCCCATTCTAAGCGTCCAACTCCCTGTAGGAGTGGAAGGTGCCAAGAGAGGGATGGATGTGTCCGCTCCGTGGAGCCGGTCGACCCTAACGGGCTGATTCAGTGCAAGAGGCATTTTGACGAAAAGAGGACTGGGAGTTTTAGCTTTTTCTGAGGTTCTCTTCTTCTTCTGAAATCACTCGGTCCACATACAGGCTATCCTGCGATTCTTTAGTATTGTAAAACACATGTTCACGATTCAGCCAGGAAACATTCCTTACAATCCACAACTTCATTGTCTTCATGTCTTTCATATAAAAACGTCCACAGAGTTCTGCCGAGTCCCGTCCCCTTTGTTTAAAAAGAAGTTGGCGAGAGCTATGTACAGATATTGTGATATGTCATTTATGAGTGTGGATGGTAGTGGCTGGATCACTGAGGCCGAGGTTCTCCATGTACTCTGAAGCGGTACATGCAGGTGTATTCTGGGTGACCCCAGTTAGACAGCACGCGCACCTCTATGATCTGAAAGGCCCCATCATTCTGCTCCTGAAAGAGAGGGGGGGGATATTCAGATCATCCTGGCAGACAATGATTTCATTTTGATTAATAATAGGAGGCGTGTCTTAAGTTACCATAACAGGAAAGGTTTGCAGTGACTCTCCATCTTCCTCATACACGTATTGCCCCAGCAGCTTCCCTTCTTCCTGGTACTCATCATCAAGACCCTGTAGACAAACAGACATCAGTCAAAATAGGAATGTATCGGCGTGTCTAGTTGTAAGGCTTTATGTTATGTTTCTTACAAAGACAGTGAAGTTGCGTGGCGCGCTGGTGATGTTTCCAGTTGGAGACAGGGCCTTAGGGATGTGCTCCATACAGAAGGATGTGGGCAGGATCCTGAGGGACAGCCGGATCACCAGATAACCCTGAGAGCCTTTGAACGCCCAGCAGTTACCGGGGTACACATCGGGCTGAGGAGAGGAAGTGAGAGTAGAAATGCTGAAATAGGTTTCATCATAATGGCAACAAGGACTTGTGAATGAGTGTTTCTACTGAGCAATTTATTCATCAACCAAAGAGGAACCTCTCTATGATCGCAAACATTTCATAACAGGATTAAATGATAGGAACTTGTAAAAGGGTTTTGCTCGCTGCAATTATTCTTTCTCTAAAGAGTGGCCATTAGAATACCCCTACTGTGAGCTTTGAGTGTATCTTATGTGAGACAAAAGCCAATATGGTGCTTAAGCAGTCTGTGTAAGTCAAAGCAAAACTGTTTCCTTGCTAAAAGCAGGAAGGAGAAATGACAGCATAAAAGGCTTTAAGGAAAGCTTTCAAAGTTCACATGAGCACCTTGCCATTGTTTTAAGACAACAGTGAAAAACTGCATTAGTGAAATAAACATTACTCCCATGGAGTCCTGGAGGCACTCACCTGGATGACGACCCGTGGAGACTGGGAGAAGTACCAGAGAGGCAGGCCGAACAGACTCATGAGGGCCGTCTTGGTCTCATACGTCTCAGAGCAGCGAGTGCTGAGGATGCTGCCACCTGAAAACACACAGGAGACGGGAGGAAGTGTCAATTTGAATGTCGAACTTTATTGTGTAGTTATACATAGTGGAAGTTGATAGTCCATCATACTGCACACTCCGCTTGGGTGTATGGTTCCAACTGCGCCAGCATCTTTATCCTTAAAGCCATCTGTCAACATGTCCTTACATGACTGCACAGTTCTCCTTTATTATGGGCTTCAACCCCTGGCTTTTACTTCTCATAAAGGAGAGAGACTCATACAACAAACTAACTGTTAGTAGCTTAACGGGAAAGCATACGCCCAAACATCACGTTGCCCTGCCTGAAATAAAGAGCTCCTTTTTAGAATACTCATGGCCCTTTCAAAGTGTGTACAATATCAGCGTGCTGTTATATTATCAATATGTCACTTGCAAAAAATGGTCTCAAAACAAAAACAATATTGCTTATGCAGGGCTCAACGCTAACATTTAAAAGTGGTCGCCAGGCTGGCAACCAGGCATCAGCTTTTGGTTGCCAAAACTGAAAATACAGTTGCCATTTTTAGTCACCTTATATTTTAAATAATTAAGATACTATACAGTTACTTAATAAACTTAATTAACTTAATAATGAAAATGCGACAAAAGAATGTTCAAATGCTTTACAATAAGTAATTAACACAATTATTTGAAACTAAAGTGGTAGTAAACTTGTCCACCCTCAATTGCTGGTATACTAAATACCAGTAGTGCAGCTGTTGTCGTGTTCTTCACAGATCCCTCACAAAGGAATTGAGCAAGTCACTAGTTTTGTCAAGCGTTGTCTCCCTTTCAAATGTGGGTTCTCTTGACCTTTGTGCTGACCCCCACCATAGATCCATTAGCCCTTCAGCATTGAAGTCTTGGATTGGCCAGATTAATACATTTCTAATCTTAAATAAATGAAAACCATTCACAGACAAGAATTAGATATTAATTATTAATGCTGTAAATTACCTTTAATATGTCTAACTATATTTAAAATGTGTTACCTTTTTATAGAAGTGATTATATTTGTATGCCAATATTTTCCTATGGTAAAGTTTCGTTTTGCACTTTTATTTTGATAGTAATAAGATCGGGACTCTTATTTTGAAGGAACTTTTACCGGAAGTGAATGCACAACATAGCAGAATGTACATATATTTTGCCTCCCAAGACTTTACACATGTCCTCTTTGCTTTTCGTTCGGGTTCACCTTGCGCTTTATCAGTTGAATCACTTTGAACATTCGTTGAGACTTTTTACCCCACAGTCAAACAAGTTAATTTGCTTCGCCATGTTTTGTAAAACAAACGCACGGCGCATAGCGCACGCGAGTAAACGTGCATCGCTTTCTGGCTCATTAATCACACCAATGCACGTGCAATTTAAGTACCAGGTTCCGACTGGTCACAACAATAATTAAATATCACTCTTAATCCAACAAATAATTAACATTTATCTATTTTGGGGCAGACATTTAGCTGTTTGCTGTCCTTATTTCTTCATGTTAAAAAGTGGTTGCCACTGATGGCAACCAAAGGCCAAGAAGTGGTTGACATTTTTTCTGAATGGTTGCCAATGGCAACCTGGCAACCGTTACTGTCGAGCCCTGGCTTATGGCAATTATTTATCGTGAGAGGCCAACCTAAGTCTGTTAACGTATAGTGGTTCTGAATCCCAAGCCCAAGTTGCACTATCGTAGAGACAGACCGGAAATGCAACAGGTGGTTGTGATTATATGGAGTATATCTGAATACTTACTGTGCCTCTCATGTAGGTCAACAGACTGCTCAGTAACACACCTGACAATAGAGTCAGAGCTTTTGCTGTTAATACTCTGTGGTCCTCCAGCCTGACTAATGCATGCACCCTCATTATGTAAGAGACATGCATTAGCGCACCATGCTAAGTGATGGAGCAGCTAGTTTGCTGATCCCTTCTACCCATTAGTAAAGCTGCATTCACAACAGCTCAGACAGTAAGGTTAAAAAACATATTCTCCCATCTAAATGACGGTAGTGCAAATGAGCTTCAGGAAAAAAATCACAGAGTGAATTCGAAAAGTTAAAACAGATTTAACGTTTAGAGAACCGCAGCCCAATGAGACGCTCTGGTGGATAATCACGTTGTGAGAGAGTACAGAAAACATCTCCCTCTCTCCCTGCTTAAAACAACTTCAGTCTAAGAAACTTGTATTTTACTGAAGTGTAACCACCAGCCAACGTCTTCTTTTGTCGTAGCCGTGAAAAATATGCATTTGCTTTCAATTGCGGTTGGAAATGTCAAGGTCACAAAAAAAAAAGTTCAGTTGAGAAAAAAAGTATACTTGTCCTACATTGGGGTGTTCAAAGTTGAAAACATGACATCACACAAATGAGCCATTTATTGACACCCACACACACCCCTGTACAAGAACCATTTTTTGGATGCAGCCTAACTTGACTTTGACAGACAGGCTGATAGTGAAGTCAGTCTTGCTTCTTACCTCCAGACTCCAGGGCAAAGTCCACCTGGCCGGTTCGGTCCTGGGAGTAGAGCCTCAAAGCGTTTTGGACAATCAGCGCCACTTGCTGGAGAGTAGACAACAACACAAGACTTACAAATTAAAGAAGAGCCTCAAAACACATGGCCAATAACATTTTTTAAAGAGCTTCCCCTGCAATAAGGATGTGTCCAGTTTATGTTCATTACCTCTTTCGTCAGTCCCTCAGCAGCAGCAGTGTGCTGGACGCTCCCGCTCACGGTCTGAACGATGGTCTTGGCTTGGAACTCAGCCTCACCCAGGGTTTGAGCCCGGCTTAGCTCCAGCTGCAGGGACACGTCTTTCAGGATGCTGTGCTCCAGTGAGGAGAGGGAGACCTGCAGGTCGGGGGTGCTGACGTAGCGCTGAGACAACCAGAGGATCAGGGACTCAGGCACCTCTCCCTGCTCCGCTCCTGACCCGCCACTGCCGAAGAACAAAGCCTGCAGCTCCTTACGCACCTGGGAGGATACCTGGGAGGATACCTGGGAGGACACCTGGGCTGATATCTGGGGGAAAAGATACACAGAGAACCAATCATTAAAACTAATGGATGCCAGGAACTAAATATTCAGGAAACTGCATCACAGTGAGACAGTGAGGGCAGAATATAGCCAAAACAGGTGTTAATAGTTGTGTTGCGTACCGTCTCTTGCAGTGTTTCCAGCTGCTCACACTTGCCCTTGCATCCCACAACGCCCTGCAGATCCTTTCTGATTTTGCCCAGCTCCAGCTCAAGTCTCTTCACCTCCGCTAGCAGAGCATCATGTTCCTCCTGCTTCACTCCCACACTAAGAAGAAGACACAGCATCTACATGTGAGCTGCCATAATCTTGAAGAATTTGCTCACAAAATGTGAATAGCGCATAATAAGAAATGCATTTCTTCTGGTGTCTGTACCTGACAGGAGCCGTGTCTGCTGCTGAAGGGACAACCTCCTCCTCCTCCTCCTTTTCCTGCTTCTCGTGCTCATACTGCTGCTGCCGCTGTTGCACCTCCTACGATAAATATCAAGAAGAAAAACTGAAGAAAGCCAAAAAAACAAACTACAATGGCAGTTTGAATTCTCTAGGAAGAACATTATGTTTTCAATACCACGACACTGTTCCTTTGTAAACAGACCGAAAACAACCATATCTTAGCTTATGCTTTAATAATAGTTGTGTTTGTCCAATAACTTGCATATAGACTCTTATTGCACTATTTCACTTTGTAAACTATTTTTCTTTTTGTATTTACTTGCATTATATTTTTCTGTTTATCTGTGTTATTGGGTTGCACTGTTGGAGGAGCCTGTGACCTGAGATTGTCATCGTCATAACAACACTGTAGCTATGTTCGTATGACAAATAAAAACCTTGAACGTTAATATTTAGACGTCAGGCTTTGTATGACTGCCTGCAGTGTATTCTTTGTTACCGTTTACCATTAGACCTCTACTCTTTAATGAAATGTGGATTATTTCATTGAATCATGGTTAATAAGATGTTTCTTGCTTGCCTTTACTGTTTATTTGAAGATATATATAAAAGGTTTATATTCAGTTTGAATGATTGTGTTATAAATTAGCTATCTTGCAGACACATAGTTAAGAGGTTTTCAGTAGAAGAGCAGTGTTTCTGCTAAACGCACCCCAGTCTTGGCAGCCAGAGCAGTGAGCCACAACTCTAAGTCAGCCAGCCGTGTTGCCTGCCCCTCTTGGTGCTTCTTCTGCTGCTCAGCACTCTGCATGGAGAAGGGATCAAGAGAAAGGAAAGTGAGATACAAGTGAGCCTTTAGAGCAAAAACATTGCTCTTGTAACTCAGGACTTATCCTAATCTCTTCACCTGGGCTCTGTGTGTACTCTCCTGCTCCAGCTCTCCCCGCAACACGCCCAGTCTGTTCTCCAGCAGGGAGGACACCCACAGTCCCAGGGCCTCTCTGTCTGTCTCAGTGTGGAGATGCTCTTTCAGGGAGCTGTAGAGAGCCAACACGTCCCTGTGACTCTGATCCTGCTTATGTTCACCCTGCTGGACTCGATCCAACAGCAGGGTTAATTTGCCCTCCACACGTTCCAGGCGCTCCAAGTCAATGCTAGAGACTGCCACAGGGGGGAGGAGTGGCTGAGGAGGAGAAGATTTGGAAGAAATACAGAAAAAAGGTCAAAATGTGTGGTGGCTCTAAGACGGCCCTGCATATGACCAGAAGCACAAAAGCATTACTTCTCTTATTTATAAACTGTGTCTGTGTGCACTGAAGTACAGGGCAAAGCACTTTGGGCGTTTCAAATGTCTGTTAGAAAGTGCTTTAACTGCAACATACTTAATGTAATAGTTTATACACACACTCATATTACTCAGTGACTTCCAACAGTGTTTTAGCGCTGCTCGTGGTTTCATCTTACCGGTGCCTGTGAGAGCGGGGTGGCGGGGGTCTGCACCACTGGAGCCCCTGATGGAAGGACGGGGACAGAGGCAGGAGCCAGAGCTACAGCTGGCACCAAGTTAGACAGGAGGGTGATGGGAGACGCCGGACGCCACTCTGTTAGGTTTATGGCTGGGAGGTAGGCAAGTATGGCAGCAGCGGACGGACCCCAAAACCAAAACGCTGCATATAGACAACAGGAAGTAAAGATTGATAGCACACTCTTTGGCCACTCATTGTAATCTCAATCTTGTGTGTGGTGACACTTGGTCCCTTTCAGAAATGTATTTTACATCCAATATAACAGCGGCACACACTGTTATTCAAACTATATTTACATTTTATTTAAACGTTGGCATCTTTCCATTAACCTAAACGTCATAGACATTAGATGCAATAAAGTGTTGGAACAAGCGCATCCATATTTAATATTAAAACATAATATCTCAGAAATGAGAGGAAAGTACGTCAACCAAAAGGAGTAGCTCGCAAGGTAAGTGGAAAAAGGAAACCGAGTGAAGTAACTCACAAGAAGCCCAGCAAGGCTGACCTGAATCTGGTTCTAGATTTGCATCATACTCTGGGGATGTGTGCTTGAGAGGACATCTAGTGCCTCGGTACAGACTGATTTTCTTTCGTGCCTGCTCAGTAAATAGGTTACCCATGTGATAAAGGAAAAGAGCATTTCTGATCAACTCACCAAGGAGGAGCAAAAGGGGCAAAAGGAAAAGCAGGAGCCTCCAGAGTTTAGGAAGGCATCTGAAACACAGAGATACACTGGTCAGATAAACAAGTACATGCTGTTGATTCATCTAGCAGTTGTGGAGCAAAGATAGCATTCACTTGGAGTGCACGCAAGTCCAATATGTCCTCTCTTTAGCCACTTAATGCTGTCCTATATTCATCAGCAAGTTGTTTACTGCGTCTGTTTGGAGCTAAACAGTTAGTGTTGACGTTTTTTGTAATAGTAATAGGGGAAGGTGAGTTCCGTTTAGCCTTTCGGGGCTGCAGATTCAATTTCATCACTACGAGCGATGCATTTGACATTACATTACATTTAGCTGACGCTTTTATCCAAAGCGATTTACAATAAGTGCATTCGACCAACAAAATACAAACTTGAAGAAAACAGAATCATATAAGTACATCAGGTTTCATAGAGCTAAAACACTCAAGTGCTACTCAACTGGCTTTAGATAAGCCAGCCCTTTATTAGTATATAAGTGCTTTGTTAGTCATTTTATTGCTCGAAGTGGAGTCGAAAGAGATGAGTTTTTACATTGAAGATGAATTTTACATTTTTATTTTATAAATTATTACAAAAATATTTTTTTCTTTAAACGTTTTGACAACAGTTAATATGTAAGCTGTTCTTTGTTTCCCTTTTGTGCATTGCAACACCGGAAGGTTCAGAAAAATAGGGCTTACCGTGTCAGAAAGAAGACATTGAGAAGAGACACAAGAGACACCAGCTGGTACCATCCTGTTGCAAGAAGCCACAAGAGTCCTCTGCCTGCCTTCACTGGGACGATGGAATAAATATAAGACACACACACAGAGAATGAGATCAGAAGCTGACCGAGCTGTTAAAGGAAGAAGCAGAGACGACACATCATTGTAACAAGATGACTCCACTGACCTGGAGCAGCCAGGAGCATCCAGAAGACGAAGAGCAGCCTCTGCACCACTGTCCCGACCCCTGACCCCAACGCTTTGCCGGCTCCCGCCACACAGTAGCCTGGCTGCAGGAGACAGTGACCTAGAAGACAAGGGGAAAGAGTTCAGTTGATCAATTACAGCGTGTACTCATCGACACACAGTTATAAACATATGAGTACTAAACACATTCTTCTAACAGTAGATATACAGGATGTTATCAACGCAAGTAAATTGCTGGTTAACCTGCATAAGCTAGGACGCTCCACAGCGCCCCCACCAGGCGTCGAGGCCTGGAGGACTGTGTGAGGAGGACGGTGTGTGTCTCTGAATGCTGCTTCCCTTTACAGTCATCGCCTGTGTACGCCGACATGATGGATGGCAGGCAAACAGAAAACACACAAAAAACAAAGGATGTGTGAATGGATGACATTAAGATGGCTTACAAGTAAAAACAAAGTTATGCAATTCGTAATTAGGCGAAGGAACAGACATTCAAATGTATTGATTTAGGTTTGAAATAAAAAGAACGTTCAAGCGGACCACGTGCAGGCATGATGAACAATATGCAATATACTATATGTGATGACAACAAGGACAGCTAGATGTATGAGAACATGCCCGTGATCATTCCTCAGCTGTGGTTCCTTAATGAAAGTTTTTTTTTTTACATTTGTTTGATTATTTCTCAATTTCTGGAAACGTCCACCCCTTGACCTCTTCATTCACTTATGTTAAACATCTGTTATTATACTATTTGTGGAAGATAAAAACAAACTAGTTTGAAGACAAGCAAGCTGCTAGTCCAAAGTGTATCATCACTTATGAAGGTACGTTTTGATGTTAAATTGGACTCTTAAAACAGGTTTGAAGGACTAACTTCATTGAAAGGAAAGTATCTGCTGGTTATAACGGTCAACAGGCTGCTGACTTGTTAAAGCAGTTCACACAACCTCTGCCTGGTGGTCCTAACACAGGTCACGCATATCATTAACCAAGTCACTCAAAGCTACCACACAAACGTTCCAAGTATAGAGAGAAAGAGATCGTGTGTGTGTGTGTGTGTGTGTGTGTGTGTGTGTGTGTGTGTGTGTGTGTGTGTGTGCGTGCGTGTGTTTCTGCTTACACAGGGAACCATTGAGTTTAAGATGTGAGGCCTCCTCAGTCACCAGGTCCTTCACATTCATGCTTCCACAGTAACTTGAGTGAGCTGCAACACACATACAACACATTTGTTTACATGACAAAAACCATGTAGTGTGAGAAAATTGAGATGAGCTTAACAATGCAAGAAGAAGAAGAAGAAGAAGAAGAAGAAGAAGAAGAGAGTTAATGCACGTCATCAACGGGCCTGCAGAAAATCTCGATGTCATCATGAAGACAGTGAAAATACGGTTGCGTGAAAACAGCTAACAGGTCAAGCAGTAGGGCTGAAAAATGAATTGGTACTTTATTCAAATCACAATATGGATTATTGCATTATCCATATATATATATATCAAAAATATTATTCTGCAATTAAATATTGTGTTGCTGCAGAGATGTCCCTGCCCATCTTTGTTTGGTACAGATTCTCGCAAAAATAAATATATATTTATATTTCATTTGTTGTAATGAGAACAGTAACCCAAAATGTATCATCCTCCCAATAAAGTGAATCATCTTGCAAATGCGAAATAAGTGAAATTGCTCAAATATATGTTTTCCCAATTGTTCCGCTCTAATACATGGTGACAGCAAATGGACCTGAGAGGACATTCACCAGCAGCTGTGGAACAACCAGCTTTAATCATTTGAATCTCAATGAGTATATAGTATGATATATAAATCAGCAGTTTACTTAGAAATAAAACTGACCTTGTACAAATGATAACCTTAACTGCAGAGTTATCAATGTCCGGAGTTCTTATTGTTAAGCTTTAATCTTCTGAAGAACTCAATGTTCTATTTTTCATGTGATAGTTCTGTCTAAATGGAGGCAATAGTCTTGGGAATGTACAAGTTTAATTTAGTTTCTAGTAAACTTCCTCCCTCAGAAATAGAAAGCAACAATGTGAAAGTGAAAGTTGAACAGACCAAGAGAGAAACAGAGATTATCGAGAAGCTCTTCAAAGTCAATTCAATGACACATTCTAATATAAGGCATTTGACTGAGGTGAGAAAGGAGAGAAATGGTTACAAGAAAGAGTATTAACAGAAGAGCAGCAGAGGAGGTCAGGAGCTGTGACCCTTGACCTTTGCCTTTTATCGTTACGGCTGGTACCTTGTCCTTCATAGCCATTAGCCCTGTGGCCCATCATCCTGTGAAGAGTGTTCTGCTTAAACAGCCACAGTTGGGAAAAACTGGAGGACACGGCTTGTTTCATTGAGTCCGAACACGACGCAAGGACACCTGGTGACAAACCCGCCCCATACAATCTCTGTTAGTCAAAACTCACAGTCTATACATGGCTAGAAACACAACATAAAACAAATAGAAATGTGTGATATTAGGATCAAATCCCCTGAAGATAGAAACCCTAAGAGGAAAACAAAAAGACGCTTTGAGAAGCCAGATACAAGGAGAGGTGGTAAAGTCACATGTGAAATAGAAATAGGCGATGACTCAGCCAGACACATTAAGAGTGAAGATGAAATGCCTGCTCAGAAAGAAAGTGGAGATTTCAAACTATCTGCAAAAGAGAAATGAGTCAAGTTTTTCGTCGAGGTCTCGGGGATCTCACTTATGGCTTAGGAACAAATACCACATCAAATGACAGACAGAAAAAACAGAGTATGATGGGAAGTGATTGAAGAGTAAAGAACTTCTCTTGTTGTGTACCTTTTCCTGGCGGGCTCTTTGCCCTTGAACCGAGCCAGAGCACATTGTTGAAGAGCAGGGTGACTAAGGACACTATGGGAGCCAGGGCTCGCTTGCTGTAGCGCATACACGTGTGAGACATAGACACCAGGACACCTGCAGAGAGACACCACCGCCATTATATTCTCATTACCACAACACACTGGCACATTCCAGCTCCAATACTTTCAACACGCAGAAGGACAAATGTGACATTTCAGTCCAACTTAACATTCCCTCACCTGGCTTGTTCCTTCGAGTCCTGTCTCTGGAGTATATGCTTGTGAAGGGTGACGAGGAAGAGGAAAAGTGGGCGTCCGAGGAAGAGGAAAAGAGGGCGTCCGAGGAAGAGGAAAAGAGGGCGTCCGAGGAAGCTTCTGCGGCCTGAGATGATGATGATAATGATGAAGACGAACATGTGATGGGGGACTCCGTCTGAGAGTGAAACGAGCAGTCTTTGCAGATGTAACCATTGGCGACTGCGGTGTGGGACTTTGATGCGCTGGCGTCACCGTTCACACTTGACGAACTGTGGTCATTCCTCCCTGAGAGAAAGCAGCGTGTTAAGACACAATCATTAAAACACAGGAGAACTGTAAAATGCTTAATGTAGTAGTAAAGATATTACCAAGCAAGTGTGCTATGGCTCTATCTATAACACAGGGGAACAGTAAACATACAGTAATGGAGGAAGTATCAAGATCTTTTACTACAAGGTGAAAGGGCCATTCATTGCAGCATACATCATAATAAGGAAAATGGTGCAAGTGGTATTGGTCAAATGTAGCACTCGCCATGTAGGCTAACGTCTTTGTCCTTTTTACGTTAAGACTATTATTGATACTATTGCTTCTCATTCAAAATAATAGTTTTGAGGCCCGATATCCAAGATCACTCATTTAAAAAATCAAAACTGATAAAGTCAAACATGCTTTGTGATACAGGCTCAAGACTCAACTACACAATGTGGGAAACGCATTCACACAGAACTGAGATGCTTCAGTCAATTTGAAGGCAGGTAATGTAACTTGAATATCCTGAAAGGTGGAATTCAATAAACAAATACTCGAATGCCAAAAGTGTGGATAGTAGAATATAGAACTGACCCCGGTGCCCATCCACAAAAGTGGTGGTTGTGGTTGAGGTGACGGCGCGTTGTCTCAGGCTGGACTGATCCAGGATGGAGGCGAGTAGAGATCCATCAGACGCTGTGTGGCTTTCATGAATGACGCTGCTGCTGTTGTTGATTGGGGTATTAGCGGCTGAGAAGGAGAGGGTTTTCCTCGGTGTAGCAGCTTGGCTTAAGGAGAGAGACCGGGAGCTGGAACTGGACTGCTGCTTTTTGCCTCGCAGCGTCCTAGAGAGCAGAGAAAGGAAGCATGAAGAGCGTGAGTTTTCTTGCATGGATACGAAAAGGCCAGTCATGTTAAGATCAACAGAATGAAAAGTATTGTAGGGGTCAGACAAAAAAAACGCACTCAAGGGCGTCAGTTAGCCGAGTTGGTCAAAATGCCAGCCTTTATACACTACATCCTGCCTGGATGCAACCCTTTAACCGTTTTTAGTGGCAGTATTCAGAGTTAAGTGTGTTCCTCATTGTACTGCAAGTTACTGCACAACATCAGTCCAGCTGTTGGTCTTAATACAGCTTTTGTTTTAGGATAGACAATAATTATCAGCCATGAAGGAGTTTAATGGTTGTATCACTCAATTTCATGCCAACATAAATATTAAAACATACTCTTATTATAATAAAAAAAATGAAAAAAGAGAACTTTAAAAAAATGTCCCTTTTTTACAGTTGAACTGCAGGCTAATGCTTAATTTAATGTATTCCCTGTATTAGTTAAGTGGGAGTGTCAGCATCTATTGCTAGTCTTACCGTGTCTCTTTCTTGGTGCTGGTATAGCTGTAGCTGTCGCTGTGGTTATGGGAGTATTCGGCCAGGCTTTCATTGTCATAGTGTCCGGCACCAGTCTGCAGACGCAGGCTCCGCCGTGACATCCTGGGCGACTCGTATACAGCGGCAATCTGGTGCTCTTTCTCAAAATCTAACGCTGCTGTTGAGTAGCTAGAGCTGAGAGAGACAGGAGGAAAGAGTGGAGCAGAAAGAGCGGGAAAGTGAGGGGAAAAGAACAAAGAAAATGACAGTTAATCACAGAGAGGGAAGTCTTCTGCACGGTAACTCATCTGCAAACGACTAACAGGCCTCGAGTGACTTCACCCTTATATCAAATACTTATAAGAGATCTCCTACACTTGTGTGTGCCATCTTCAGAGAAGCTTTCTTTTGAAACAAAACCAAACAAAAGATAGGAACAGACCGTCCTTTTAGAGAGCTCTAATATTGTTGTTCCCTGCAGCTGACAGTGGGCCTAACAGGAAGTGACTCACTCACAAGGGAGAGAGAAAACGACAACAGAAAAGGCACAGAAGGTTTCTGGAAGTCCAATAGGAAAAATACATCAGATAAACATCCCAAAGAATGCATGTAGGCATGAAAACTAAACCTACTCCACTCACTGCAACCAAAAGCCAACCGTAAGTGGTAACACACCATGAATGTTGTAAACTTTGCCATGCCTAGTGCAGCTGTGACTCATGGGGCCACACCCACCTGGCAGAGTAGGAAGGCAGAATCTAGGCCAACATTCAGACGTGACTAACAGGCAAAACGCGAAGTGTTGTAAAATTCACTGGAACAAAAACTTTAAAAAATGTGTTTAATCCCTCTTAGCAATTGTAATGTAAAGAAAGAACAGCATGGCTATACACTCCCTCTTCAGTGGCAAAGAAGGTACATTTTATAAGACAGAAACAAAATCTATCTTTCTTATCGATTTGCTTTTACTAAAGTCGACCTTTTTTGTATTTAATTCGGAATTCTAATAACACAAAACTGAAATTACCTGACCAAGCTGGACACTGCAGACTGTGTTCAACCCTTAGCATGTGGCTCAACTAGGTCAGGCAGCAGAGGGAGGATGAACAGGAGAAGCCAATCCCTTTATCTGTCACTGGAGGACACAGAATACATTTCCTGTTGGACCAGAGTAGGGACCTTTCCTGCTAGGAGCCCTCGCACAGCAGAGAGTATATGAAGGCCAAGTCCTACTAACAGAACAAACTAACCTGAGCGTTGGCCCCGCCCTCTGGCTTTACACGCTGAGGATTACAAACTCAGAGCCAATTATGTGCTCGCGTGCTCGCTCTGCCTCCTGCTCCAACCTCTGAACACATGCCCACGGTCCGTTGTTCTGAGACTCACCAGAGCTAGAATCCACTGTTTAGCATATGCCAAAGACGATGACGCATGTTTAGGACCAAAGCCTTTGTTCACATGTTTGTTTGTTTATGAAATACTAAAAAGGCTCAACACCACTTCCGTTTCCATTGATCTTTGAGAGGGAAGTTTATTCATTCAAGTGCGTGAAAATCCACAGATATGCATCAAATGCAACTCTTACCACTCACATACCTATGAAATCTCTCCAAGAAGGAATGCAACGGTGAGTAGTGAGTTACCTTCATATCAACTGTTACGCATGTATTTGTACCCCACAATGGAGCCCATGTTATTGTACTACTTAGATGCCTGAGAGGGATAGTTGCACACTGCCTTCAATACAAGAACGTGAGGCCATGCAAGGACAGCTGAGAATAGGGCTGCTCAATTAAATCGTATTGTAATCGCAATTACGATTATGGCTTGCAACGATTACGAAAACAACGTAATCGAAAAAACGATTATTATTTTTTCTTTTTTTTTCAAATTATTATTTTTGGGGTTTTCAGTTGAATTATACTTAAAGTTCAGGGTAATCAACTGTTAAAAACATACTGTTCAAATTTGTTTTGTCCAATAAATTAATGTTTTTCGAAGTAAATGGATAATTGTTTTATCAATTATTTACCCAAATAATCGAGATTATGATTTTTGCCATAATCGAGCAGCCCGAGCTGAGCATGGACCTAACACGGTGTTTATAACACAGACCAAGGTTAATCAATTACCACAGAACAATCCATTTTCCATCCCATCTTTGTCACTGCTTGTCTGATAAAGAAGTATATTAAAGTCTTTTAACGGTTACATCCTGAACCAGGTTACATCCTGAGCAAACAGACAACTTCACTACGGTATGTCTCCGTGTTTTACTAACAAACCCATGCAACACAGTTTATCAAACGAGTCCAGAACATAATGGATAAGGATCTGTCGTAGTGTTACCGACTGAGCGCCTGGGGCACATTAACTCTCTGCTGGGCATGGCAGGGCGTGTGTGGGAAAGAAAACTGACTTGTGTCTGTTTGTCTGTGTGGCCTACAGCTAGGCACAATCATTAATGCAGCAATATGTTGCTCTACCTGGCCATTCATTAAAAAAAGAGACACATAGATAAATCTGCATTTTAACAACAACAAACTCTGTATGATAAACCAATCCGGACTGCACAAAAGTAAAGATCAACCTCATGTGCTGGCTATCACACCCCGTTCAAACCCCAGTCTGTCTCATCAGAAGATGTAAACAATGTGAAATGGTTTTGCTCACTGTGGTTATCGGTTTCCAAATTGATCTCTGTTCCGTTCACTCTCCCAGGCGGCACCCACGGCCCACATGGTTGATAAAAATAGACATTGTGCTTTCAGAACTGTGTGAAAAAGACACAGATGAAGAGACAGACATACAGCATGGAGAAAGAAGACACTTCCATCCTGACATTCAGCTTCCTGGAACCTCTCCTTACATAACAGTGAAGCTTTGATTCTCTTCCCACACTCAGTGGGCACAGCTGGCTTTCTTACAAAACACAACTATACAGAGCATTAGATCAGAAAGGATTCGACATTTGAAAACCGCACATTATAATGCACAGCCACATGGACATGCAGGATGGGGATCAAGGTTGGTGGACATCAGAGGGTAATGCAAGAAACAACAATATCATCATATTTGAAAATATATGGATAACAGTAGTGTAAATGTGATGACATGAAAAGGCGTCAAAGAAAGTTAAAATTATATTTTAAAAATGATCAGGCCACAATAGTCAATAACTTTAGGTTTGGATCTGTTGGTCGGACAAATTGGTCTTGAATGAAATTCTATTGGGATTTCGTTTTTTTCATTTATTTATAAATCGTCCAATAATCAAATTAAACACCAGAAAGCTGATTGATAATGAAAATAAACTGTTTCTCAAAAAGCTATCAAGTCCCATTTGTTTTTTGTAAGAGAATATGCTTTTAAAAAATGTAACAAGATTTCAGGGTGCATATACACAGGATGGGATAACTGGATCCCAGCTATGTATCCAGGTGTAACTGCAACAAGATGAATGTGTTTGCATCATTGAGAAAGTGTCTGCCCTAGGGGTGGAAGCTCCATTACTTTGGCGTCGGCCGTTTACAGGCTTGTCAGGATTTCGTACCCTGGAGACAACAACAGACTTTCTATGGCAGGTTGGGATTCGCAGCAGCAGCCATTATGTTAAAATCTGTTCTTTCAGATCCAAGCGGAGCAACAAAAGACACATTCCTCCAAGGTAAAGGAAAGTAACTTTAGTAACATACCTTCTGGTGAGTCTACTCTTCCAGTACCATGTTGGCTTTGCTGCCACTAAAAGGGACTTGCCAGCCACCCACCCACCCACCCACCCACCCACCTCCTGCCTGCTTGCTTTGCATAGTGTATGCAAAAAAGTGTGCTCTGTTCAGAGAACACAGCATGGACACAATGAGACACCAAGTTGTTCACATGGAAGGGAAAGTATCTGGTAGTTCACAATCTACACACCAGCTGGGCTTTGCATTTGAAAAGATCAATGACATTTTGACACATTTCTATTTGGTTTTCTTGAGCTACATCAGCTGATCGTTGTTTGGATATTTTTAGAGCTGTAACTAACTTTTAATATGCAAATTATTTTCTAGGTATTAGGTCAATTAATTGATGGCCTGTTTGGTTCATATAGTAAGATGTCTGAAGACAGTTTCCTAAGATCCAATGTGATGTCATGTTTTGTCTAACCAAGACTCAACGAACAAAACACCTTCAAAATGAAAACAAAATAAGATGGCCAATATGCTAATAACCAGCAAAGAAAAATATCTTATTATCTGCAGCAATTGGATGAAAGTTGAGCTCAAATGCTAACAGACTTGCACAAATAAACCCTGAACAAAAAAACACTGGTTACCACACACGCATAACTTCGAGAAATAGAAACCATGTGTGTCGTTAATCTGAATTTACGTGTGGTAAGGAAAGCATGAACCCTCGTGCGAAAGAACACAGCAAAACAATTTTTTTTAAAAGACAAGGGGGCGTGTTGTTGCCAATGAAAGTCTTTAGTAGGATAAACTGCAACTCAAAGTTGCGGATAAAACTAGTTAGCATCAGTGTGTGGAGTGCACTGGGTGAGACTACTCAGAGATACTTGTCCTACTTGGCAACAGATTACAATATTTAAGCAACAACATGTGTATTATTGCAAATGTGAACAGCGTTGAATCAAACATCAGATCTTCTCATCAAATCATGTCCTTTTGAATGCTGTAATTTGGCTTAAGTATAGTACTTTGTCAACTATTTGTATATGTATATATGTACAAATGTATATCTCCTCCATAACTCCCTGTGGGGCCACGCTGTGTTTACTGAAATTATACTGCACTGAGAATACTGGGGAAAGTACCAAATCAGAGCACTGTAGCAAACTCTTTGCCTTCCCGTTTCATCAAACCGTTACAGAAGGTTTTTCCCCCTGAGGTGCTGAGGCCTATATTTACCAGAGGCCAGGAACTGGGAGTCTGGGAACAAGCATAGTGCCTTCAAATGTCTGTCCAACTATCTCTGGGTGGGAAGGATTTAGCACTGTGATTAGGATCGTTCCAGCCCACCCTCACTTTCCCTCCCACAGAAAACACTTCACTTGTGTCCTCTCTCTCCCCCTCCATTGCACTACAGTGTGGCGTCTCATGTTGCCGTGGTTGCGATGGAGACCACTTTAAACATTTCCCTGGCTCATCAAAGACCGGTCCGTAGCAGAGACTGGACATGAAGAGATTCCAACAGTTACTCAATGCAACATCAACGTTATCTCTTGGCCTGGTTGATTGTGAAGCAGAAAATACCTCCACATGTGTTTTATGCAAGCAAGGAGACATGTTTGTATTTAAAAATTCCAGGGATCTGTTTATCAGAGTAGTGACAGTTCATTCCAGGTGTTGCATTTACATGAACAGGACTGACGGACACGTATGGAAGGACAACCCTAAAACATAATGCCTGCAACCTTGACTGTAGCCGGCTTGGAGCCATCAAAAGGTCTGATGTTGTGGGTTTGACCAACACAACCACAGGGCAGGCTGACACCAGCTGCTGTCATTTGCTTGACACTTGCCCAGTCGTGCATGAACTGATATACACTCAGACCAGATGTCAGAACAACTGTGTGAGCAGCATGCACAGCGCCTGTTACAGGCAGAGTGTGACAACATGCACGTAGAAATATTAAAGCACCAACTGCATCTCATGCCAGCTAAGATTTATCCTAAAAGATACTTCCTCTAAAATCTATCTGCATTTTCAGGCGGTATTTCTGTTTGCATTCAACATATCTTTGTAAGAATTGGAAGTTGGTACGTAGCCTACGTCTCATTCGTCATAGATTTTTAAAAATATTTTACATTTGGTATCTGCTGCTGTTCCCAGACAGCCACTCACAGCATCAGATAACCAGTCACTCCTGCTGCGTACTACTGTCACAGTTCAGCTATCGTGTGTCGGGGGGAAATACTACAGCCAGAGACCCCAGCCCCACTGACCCACTTTCAACATTATTAAATATTAAGGCCCTTTAGTGATGCCATGCTTCTCCAATTTGTAGACCACCTTTGGCAAATAACGGTGTAACATATCAGAAATAATAAAGTCACTCATACATTCAATTTATAGTGTCTATTCTAGAACATCTCTCCGTCCTCTTTCATTATTTGTTTTATTTTCTACATATTACATATTTTATTTGCAAATCAAAAAGCTGTACAATACTATTTTCCGATAGGATGGATTACATCAGATAAGTTACCTATAATAAAATTATTAAAACGTGCAATTTTTGAGTTTGCTTAAAATATTAAAGGCATGCTTATTTTATCGGCATTTTGAAAAGACGGGGATTGAAGATTCAAGACATTGCCCGTTTCTTTTGAATCCCTTAATGCACCGCATGGAACTTCAATATGACTCAGATATGAAAACAACATCATACCAGTAGTCTCTATGGCTGAAATCACTAAATCAGTCCAGTTAACAGAATACTGAAAACAATTTTAAGGAATTTAAGCGAGCACACGAATATCCCAGTTCACTTATAAAATGTCTGTTGGATTATAAATCTAAAAGTGTTTTCCTTCTTGTATGCATGATATTATTCAATCACAAAAATGTTGCTGGTCCAAGTTGTAATGGTCTCTCCCTGGTGTGTTTGGGGAAACCCTGTTGGCCCGGCCTCCTTTCACTCTTTCTCCTGGACCATTCAATGGCACAACACTTGTCGCAGTCCTTTTGAGTTTTGGCAACAGATGGGCCAACGGTTTCTGTCACCTGACTCTGTCCGTCTCGTCACTGCTCTCTTGTATTCACTGGCAGATACAGATATGCTCTATTCTCTGAACACAATCAGCTGTCAGACCCTCTGATTGATTCATATCTCTGAACTTTAAACAAGCAAGCAAAAACATTTAATGTCAAGATATTCTGCTGTGTACTTCGAGACTGAGACAAAGACATCACCATATTTTAAGTTAGCTGATTCACATTTCATTAAGTGCAGAGAATCCATCATTCGGCTCAGCAGCAGTAAACACAGGCTTATTACATCCACAGATCTCTCATCTAGTCAAGAAGCATAAACTATTAGTGTAATCCTGGGATCAAGGCCACGGGTTGTGGCCGGGGTTCATTAATAGCTTCTCAGCTGACTGCATTCAAAGGAACACGATAAGCTTGTTCCAGCCTTTTAGTCTACCTGGTGGATTCCAGCGGGTTTGTCAAGCTAGCTTTTGTACATTCATCTTGCTTTGGCTCAGTCCACTCGAAAGGCTTGTTTATTTTATTACATTGCTGGAATGCACCGTGTGTACATGAAGAAGCCCCGACATTCTGAGGAAGTTAATGGTTTGGGTGTAATTTGTTTTGCCCCTTGTGCCATGGTACCTCAGCAGACAAGCTATTTCACATTTCAACATGAAAACACCCAACAGGAAAATTGCCAGTGTGCATAAACCTATTCAAACATACCAGAGCTGCTTACAATTTGAACATAGATAATACAATCATTAATATAATTACAGCTTAAAGCGACAGCAACCTGAACTGCTCTGGGTCTTCAAAACACAACTTCAAGGAGAAGAGGGTTCTCTGTTCAAACTCGCCTTGTTTACAAGACACTCCTAAGTCTATTCCTAAAAGTCATCCAATAACTCATTTTTAAAGTCAGAAAGGTAGTTAAGCATGAGGGAAGGTGATATTTAATTCCCTGACCCACACACCCTCTCTGCTCTGAGAGAACATGTGAAAGACATTCCTCCACATGCACAGACTTTTCTAGTCGTGTGTCGACTACACCTTCGTTATGAGGTGTGATGAATAGCTCCAGAAACAACGCATGGATGAGGAGCATCATTGGAGACGAGAGTTTGTTGAGACCCAAAAAGTGAAAAATGTTAGAGGTGTAGTAAAAGTCTGTTGAGGTAAATAGGGTGCATGCTCTGTGTGAGCAGCATAATAAACACTCGGGGCAACTGAATCACGGGGCTGAGTCATCAAAACCAGAGGAATTTTTTGTTTTAAGAAAAAAAAGGAAAAAACTGAAGCTCAGTTATCAAGAAAAAAGACATGGTTGTTCCCTGTTTTGGAACAAACTGGAAAGCATGGCTTGATAGGATCCTAAAGAACTATTTATAACAGGTTTTTCGTCTAAAAACTAGCACCAGCAGAGAATGTAAAACCACCTCTGGAATATGTTGGCAGCATAGACCTTTCAGTGTGTTAGTTTGACATATGACATGAGTACACTGACAACTGTAATTATAGTAGCATTAAGGCTGACAGCGCTTAATAGTATATTCGAATCGAGACCAGAGAAAATGGAATGGAACACACTACACGTTCAATAGCTTTCAATAGCTTGATTTAAAATTCAACAGTAGGGTTTCAAGGACAAATCAGATTCATTATTCTCTGTACAGATTGACAAATGACAGGCAGGGTGTAACTGAAATACCAAAGGGCTGACTGTGTATTGCAGCACAGCGCTGAGGTCTCACCTGAGAGAGTAGGTATAGCCGGTGTTCTCTGGAGCACACTGTGGCGGTGTATATGTGTGCAGTTGAGAAAAATCCATGTTCATTCTTCTTTGTTTAAACTGCAAGAATCAGGGTGCAAGGAACAGGACTCTTTAAGCCAAAGCTGACATGTTGGAGGAGGATAACAAGCCCAAAGTAACCACCATACACACACTCACGAAACTCATTGCCTTGTTAAACCTGTCTCTTGTAAAGTTAGTTGTGCTAATGAGCTCAAGTTCTCCCACTGTAAATGTATTTTTAAAAACAGATTAGGAACTGCGTCTTCCCACTGAAATCAACACAGCACTGGTCAATTCCCCACCTCTTCCCAAATCTATTCTAGCGCTATTCACTGGGCGGCCTTCAAAGAAAAGACAACAAGCGGTTACTGCTACACTCTACAACCGTCAGAAAGCACAGCCGGCCCTAATGAGAGCTGCTGGACATTCCTCTTCCTCAGGAACAAAACAACACAACTGTGGTATTGAAAGTGGACTAGAGTTGGCCGACCTCTTCCTGCATGTTGGCGGTGGCTTCTTGTTGACGGAGCTGTAATGAATGACTTGTCTCTTCTCCTCCGGTCGGCAACTGACGGAAATGGCTGGTGGTGACAGGACACAGAGAATGACGCTCCTGACTCCTGTTGTAATCAAAAGACTCCTCACCAGGACAGCTACTCCTAGTGACTGCTTGTAAGCTCTGCGCACAGAGAGAGCAGTATTATGAAACCAAGTGAAACAGCAAGGGGTGGGGCAGAGTTTTAGGCAATGGGCGGGAAACGACTGCTCTGAGGGTTGAGCTTCCAATAGGGAAACTTGTACTATAATACACTCAGCTGCTAGTTCATTAGGTACAGCAGAGACTAATCGAGTCTGAAACAACCAATCCTGTAATTAATCCTGCTTTCCTTAACATTATGAGTTATATAGATTGTGTTGTTACTGTTATAATGAGGGGCTGATTTGAGTACTTTTTTTAGGCTGGCACTTCAAAGTTCTTCTGATACACAAATGTGGGTCAACTTATCTTTGAGTTAACTTATTTAGACAAAACCCAAGTGAGAAGAAGCTCAGTGTGGAAAGATATCTTGAGAGAAAATGCAGATACTGATCTCAGACAGAAATTGGCCTCAATTTATTCCTAAATAAACGTGTTTTATTCCAAAATGTTTGGTGACCACTGGGCTAAATGTGAGAAACACCTCTGTATTTTCTTTACCTTTAGACAGGAAAGTCTCAATGAGATAAAAAAAAAATCTGTCTTGCAAAAGAGTCCTGGCCAAGATAGGCAGCAGTTTAATGCAATAAAAAAAAAACTATGAGTTTAATAAACAGCTCTCTAAAATAATTTAAACTAAAACAGAATACGATATTACTCATAATGAACTCTTGTGTTGGACTTCATTAGTTTTGTACCTAATAAACTTGTAACTAGGGGTTAGAGTTGGACAGAATCTTGACGCTCAGTTGAGGCTTTCAGAAAGGGGAACACTTTGTTTAGACTTGCCGAGTTGACCCTAATATTGCTCTACATTACACCAAATAAATACAATAACTGTGCAAGTTTAACTCTTACTTAAACTTCTGGTGATGCAAAAACGGAGAAGCAAATAAAACAGATGGCTTTTTCCAAAAATCCGAAACCAAAATCTCAACACATAATCTTAACGATGGGTCAAATCCACTTCCAAGTCACCAAGCCAAAAAGACGGATACACGGTAAAAGAAATATCCGAAAAGCCACTTTAACTCCGCCAGGATTAGTTTATAGTGACTGCACTGGGGGAATGAATCATGATGCCACCACTGAATGTGGGCTAACTAAAAGCCACGTACATGTACTAACTGTGTTATATATACAGAACTGAGAGTAGGGGAGAGTATGGTGTAAGGCTGGAGTTCTTAATAAAGAGGGTTTTTTGTTTTTTTTCAGCATATGAGTGATTCCTATTAGAACGATTAGATAATTTAATCCTTGAGCTCATAATTCAGGAGACAGGTTCAACAAGCAGCATGCGTTTATCCCACAAACACACTCCAGTCTAAACATGCTACACAGTGACACTTTTCCACACACTGAATGTATCATCACACGTTTGTTTTGCTGGCTCCTTTACGCAAAACACCTGCGACAAAAGAGGAAGAAATACAGTATTGTGACTAGTGCAGCTTCTGTCAAAACAGTGCTCCAGACCGGTGTCGTTTAAAGACATTCAGTGTATTAATAACTGGACATAGGGTCCAGCAAAATGACATATAAGCCGTTACATTCTTACATTGCCCAGTGCTAAAATTAGAAGCAGTGTATTTAGACAACACCGTCACTCTCGAAAGCACTTGGTTACTCATATATTATCATACAGGATATTCTACCATTTCTCCGTAAAACCACGCATTATTAAAGAAGGATAAAACATATAATGTCAGGTAATGTCGCAGATTTATAAAATTAGCCATGAAAATAAGGCCTGAGATTGCGTTAGTTGGGTAAAGGAGCTCAGCAAAAACAGAATAAATCTGCATAAAACGAAATGACACATTCACAACATCAATTGTTGAAACGTTAGGATGTTTTAATAGTAGCATGTCAACTTGCCCGCCTGGTTAGAGTCCATGTATCTTTTTATTTAAAAGCGTAATCCAAAGGGAAAGGATCCACGCAGTACTATCGCGGAGGATGCGCAAACTTCTGCCCGCATCCCGACACGCTCACCCAAAGGTTAAGGCTAAATGACTGCGGCACACAGATCCTTAACGTTATTTTTGTGGTAAAAAAACCGCAAAAGTTTGCTAGTAGCTTGAGAGTGTTATGCTAGTGCACAACAAGCAGATTTCCAAAATGGCTTCCCTGGCGTAACAAAGCCATAAGGATCGCTGCCGAGCTGATCCTCCCACTCCCGGCCCTCTATTGTCGGACAGGCGCACACTTTAAATCTATTGGAGGACAGCAGCCCTGGTTCAACGGCATGCACCGGACAGCAGCTGGAGCTCCCTGCACTGAGAGCCATAGCACTGTATTGTCTCTGACATTGAGTCCATGGAGGACATTTCAACCTATACACAAAGCCCCTGTTTCCAACTGCCACCAACACAACCTTTAACTCATCACATTTCTGACATCATGAACGTACTACTAATAATGTATCCAGTTATGTTATCATAGTTATTATCTGGTATATGTAGCCTACATACTTGGTTGACACAACATTTGAAAATGTTTTTAAATGCTCATAATACCTTAATTATTGTTGTTATTAATACCATTCTAGTGTTCGATATTGCTCTCAATCATCATGTAAACAAGTGATAGGTTAAAGATGGGAATTGCTATATTCTGCCACAGAATATAGGAATTAAATGTGGCCGAATTTCTGCCCCATTTAATTGCAGGAATAGAGTCTGCGATTTTTAAATCCTGAGGTCATGAGGTCAAATCTCCTACCCCTAAAAACCCCTCTGAAAAGTATGTAAACAATTCCTACTTTGAGTTTGAATCTGTCATGCAATGTGGCCATGTACAAGTTTCAATGTCCTCCTATTTTCCTAAACAATAATACAACTGATCAGAACAAAATGAGAGCAAAGCCTAGCTAAGACCGTGTCTGGTGTATTATTGAGCACTGAAACACACTGGCAACAACTAACCTTGGACTGAAGTAAGAGGAAAAGGTTATTGCAACATTGACTTGACCAATGAATTACATCTGAAAGAAAGAAGAAATGACAATGTTCCTTCTATAAGTTAAGTCATTATGAAATTATCTCAATAAAAGAAAACACTGCCGATATAAAGCAGAACACACCCCATGCTGAAAATGTATTTTCCATCAAAAGAGAGGGAAAACTGAGTCCAAAAACAAGCTTCAACTAATTTTGAACACACACACACACACAACTACATAACGTCACATGTGTTTAGTTGTATGTGATTATACCTTCTCTGCAAGGAGTGTAGTACTATTAGTATTCTAGTACTAGTACTAGTACTACTACTAGTAATAATAATAATAATAATAATAAGAAAAATAAGTAGAAGAGGAAGAAGTTACTTTAATATTTCTAAAAGGGAAAATTATTCTTTCTAAAAGAACGAGAATGATAAAGTTGTAACTGTTCTAGAATAAACTAACAACAAGGCTCCTGACATCATATTCTTTTATCCTGCTGCATGCAACAATAACTTATGTGTACAAACTATAATCACATCATGTGTAAAGTAACACAAATAAATCATAACCCTTACTTTTTCATTAAGTGGAATTCAGCTTGAAATAGTTGTGTACTTTAAAGTTTTCAAATGCAGGACTTTTACTGACCTCCCTGCAGTTGAAGCAGGACATTTTCCACAAAGATATATACAGAAATCATTGAGAACACAATTTGAAGTCAAGTCAAATACATTTGACTAGAATAACTGATGAGGAGGTTGGACAAGGCGCCATCTGCTGGACAGCAGTTTCTACAGCACCTTTGGATGGACTTTGGATGCAATCTGAGACCTTGCAGAAGGCGGGCTATCCTTCTGCCAAAGATTAAACAACAAGATTGTTCAGACCCTGATTCAGCTTAGATAAGACCTCTATCAAAACCTTCTCATTTAATATGCCTCGTGCAAGTGCTTTTCAGATCAACCAGCCATGGTTGAAAAAGTATTCAGATCATAAACTCCAACAATACAACAACAAAGAAGTAAAATACTCTTACTTTAAGTAATACTAAAGCATTTAAGTCCTACTACTACAAATACACACTATAACAGCAAACTGCCCTTGACTTGCATATCATTATTAGAACATTGTTAATATGGATTCATCGACAAGCTATGTGTCCTATGATATTGAGCAAGCGTGCACACCACAAGGACTCGGACACCTCCTTAATGTTATTAACAAATGTGCTTTTCCTAGTGTGACACAACGAAAGGTCTTCTGTGAAAAAGAGAGAGGTCATAAGATCACTCTTGTCAGATGATTAATGGGAGAGGAAATAACAATAAAAGGGTCCTGATACCAAAACCTATGGACTTTTCTCTGTGAAATACTGAAATAGCTTATCTTCGGTGCCTCATCAGTCATTTACATGAAACCATTGGGAAAGTTTTGCAGGAAAGTGTCCCATTGTTTGTACTGCTCACAATTCAAAGTCATCTGAAAAATGAAAGAGGCCACAACTACACTGCTTTCTTGAAAGGGTTGCCAAGACAAAAAGGCTGGGAACCTAAACCACAAAATACTGTCTGTATTTTATATAACTTGCGTCTAAATAGTAGCCACAACTGTTACTATGAATGCAATGGACTCCAATGAAAAGTATGAAATACAAAAGGAAATGCAAATCAAAGCAGACTACCTCAAAATACTAGTTAGTCACTTCCCACAACTCACAGTATTTGTTGTATTATTTTTTTCAAGTCATGATTAAAATCCTCTGTGTGTCTGGAACAGCCTCGGACCAGGGTAAACATCTTGCAAATGATTATCACTGACTAACAAAACCTACTTATTTTAAGACCAGGTTGCTGTTCAACAAACAGCAAAGTATGGCGGTAAGTCTATAAGTGAAGCCCTTTGCTCCGTATTGGTGCTCTTACTTTGCTCATGTCAAGTTCGAATAAATAGCCACCCCCAGGCAAGTAAGATGTAAGTTAAAATTAGATTTGTTGCCAGACAATTGAATACTCCTTACCATAATTCTAGTTTGAAGGTTTGTCCAAAGAAACTGTTCAGAATCAGTTACCAGTTTAGCCTAACTCACTTCCCTGCTCCTGCACTGGTCAGGAAAATGCAAAGGCGAGTCAGTCTCTTGGCTTCCTTGTGGGCTTCCTGTGAAACCTATTCACATTCAAACTTTCCACGAAAATACAGAGCATGTCCCCCAAAGTGCTGCATTCAGAGACAACACGTTAGGATGCTATCAGGATATTTCAGATTGGATGTTTTGCTAGCCTCTCTTGACAGTTCAGGACAGCACATGTGAAATTAATTTACATAATTATTATCAATACAGAAGTTAAAACTACTCACAGGTTGAAGCTGACGCTTCGGACTGTAGAATGTATTATTCCTGAAGTTAGTTAAGGTTGAAGTTTCTCTAGAAGTTTATAATGAACTCCCCTGAATGTAAGTCATTATTCTAACGTTCGCCTTTCCCGCACACAGTCATATTTTCCGTTGAGACCACACGAGCGTCACGTGCGTCACTCCTTATATGGTAAACGTGACCATATTTGGGATCTGTCAAAACCTGGTCAAAACGCACTGAAACTGGCGTTCGTTATAAAACAGCATCACCTACTGGCCACTCACCAAAACAACAACTACTACTGAAGCTACTACTATTATTAGAACGGCGAAATATCATTATCAATATCAATACAAATATACATAATAAAAACTAAATACAAATGATTACAAGAAAACAATATATGAAATGGTTTCCATACATCTCTCCTCTGAAACCAAGCAAACGAATTTACTATATAAATAGACTAATATTGATTCAGACTTGTGGTGTGTATGGTTACACAAAATAAAAAGAGGAGCATGATTAACCAAGTAAAAACTCAATATAATCACTGTTGTTTCTTATCTCTGTATAGCAGTGAAGAATATCTTGGGGCAAAAACAAAGTCTTAGCAATACATTTACAATCTTTATTTGTCAGTTATTCAACTACATCCCTACTTTCTGATTTTGCACTTTAATCTCTTTAGTATTTCAGCTCATTTAAAACATATTTGTTATGTATGCTCATTCTTTACACCCATTCTACAAATCTAGACAAAATGTAACTTTAATTTCTCTTGTAATGTGAATCCTAAAGTGGGCCACAGTAGTCAAATGTATATTATGAGTTCACAGTACTTAAAGCCCCCTTTTCAAAGACTGTAGAACAACTCAATCTGTTAGCAATTACAGAAAACCTGAAAAACTGGACACCTGTCATCTGTGGAATGAAGGAGATGTGAGCCTATTGTCCTTGAGATCACATGACTCCATTATGTGAAAGGAAAGATGATTTAGCCTCAATGCAGTTGACATTTCTTTCCTAGCTGTTGTGCGTGTTTGTTCACTGGCTAACAATGAGGATCTTCATTTTTCTAATGTTTATTTGCAACCTTCTTCCTGTGAAGCCTAAAGACTTGGACCGCTGTGAGCACATCACACTTTATCTGTTGTTTTCTTCAGTGTTTATATGTGTAGTCTAGTCTTAGTTTATGTTGACTGTTTTCTTTCCAACAGACGCCTATTGTGAGAGTTGCCTCACAACAGCACAAGGTAAGCGGATAGCTATTCAGTTTGTCTTGGAGAGAAATATTGTCGTTTAAAATGGAAAAACCCTGAATTGTCACCTATGTTTTGACTGCTGTCTTTAAGAGATAATAAAAGCGTATGCATATTGCCTTACAGAGATTGATGATGCCATAAAAGGAGCCCCCTCTGAGAGCAGACAGACAGTAGTTGAGAACCTCCTCAATGGAGGTGTATGTGAGAAACTACAGACCTTGAAACATGACCTCGTCTCTCAGGAAAAAATGATTTCCTCCTGCAAGCACTTGTTAGGTAAGACCAGGAAAGAAAACAATGTATTTGCATATTCTTTACCCAGTACTTAATCATTTTTTAAAATCTCTTTCCAGAATCTCATTACGACCAGTTCCATGTAGCTTTGATGAATAAAGAACCAACTCGTCTGGATATAGTCCTGTGTTATGAGCAGTCCAAGGCATGCATAGGGGTAAAGCGGCAGTCTTTTGAGGTAAGGCTGTTTGGTTGTGAAACAATAATCCCCATTAAATTAGACTGAATTGCTCTTATTAGAACTAATATTGTTTAACTTTTGTGACAGAGTTCCAAAACCACCTCTTTCGAAAGTGACATCGAAGCTCTACTCTTGGACAACAAGGAACATGTGCGCATTGCTCAACCTGTACATTCAGGTTCACCCATGCACTCAAGCGATGAGTTGTGAAAACAGCAAAGACATTTTTGCTTCTTCTGAATGTGTGATGGCTTGTTGCCATTGTACTTGTTTTTCAGTGTCAGTTTAATAAAGAGATCATTTAAAAATGTTGTCCTGGGCTGTATTTTTTACCTGGCATTGCGTGATCTTTCAGCAAGATAAAGAATAAAAATGGCTTCAGAATGACCATTTTTTATTTTTTATTAAGTAGGGCACAGATATAATCAACACTTAAATAAGACTTTAGTTACACCTGGAGTAAATCCACAAGCTATCCTGCAGTACACAAAGTAACTAAAACTAGCTGCACCTTTACCAGCTTTGATAAACACATGAATTCATCAATAATTGTAACATGTGATATACTCTGAAATGGGCCAATCTGCATAATGAGTACTTTTGATACTTTAAATATATTTTGATGCTAATATTTGTTTACTTGAGTACAATTTTGAATGCAGGACTTTTACTTGTACCAGAGTATTCCTGGACTGTGGTATTTCTACTATTACTCAAGAACAAGACCTAAGTAATTATTCCACCTCTGCCATGAAATGGTTAATAATAGCAGTTAGTATTGGAACGTGGCCGACGCTCTGTTGCTAGGAGGCGCTGTTGGAGCCCGGAAGAGTAGAACATGATGATGATGGGCAACCCGAGATTCAAGGAGAAACATGTTCATGATGTATCCACTCTTTGTTGATTCCCCTGCGACAAAAGAGCGTGTCCACTTCTAACAAAGAGAGGAGATATCTGTTTGTCCATTTTAAGGTAAGACAGCGGTAACGAGCAAAGGCACGGGTGTAACGTTAACGTCATTCTGTCAGGGCACATCTGGACTACAAGGTAGGCTATGCAGGGCTTCAGAAAGGTGCCGATTAACCGAGTATTTTATTGATTTAACCTTCGAAACTGCCGGTATCAAGCTTCCGCTGGGTACAAAAAGAAACCCATTCCCACGATCTCTACTGCGCTGTTACTATGTGTTAATAAATCACTAACCGCAATATCCACTATGGTTACTGTCAGAATCGTAAGGATTGGATGAAAGTCTAATGGAGGGATGGTCAGTTTAATAGAGATATACATATGGAGTAAACAACACTAATTGCAAAGCAGTTCCCATTTAAATGTAGTTGTAATTTAATCACAACAGCTGTGATTTGTCTGTGAAATGGTCCTCACTATCCCTTTGCTGACAGGCATTTCAGAAATAGAAGCTGTATTGATTAGACACGATTCCACATGCATTTGCATGAGACACGGGAATGGAAGTCACTCACCAGCAAGGTCTGATAGAAAGGAATGGCAGGAATGTGATGAGTGTGATAAAACCATTGAGGTCAGACAGACCCTCTTTTGTTTAAGCCTGTTTGTTTGTACTGCTCTCCACATATGATTTAATCTAGTGACCCACACCCAGTGCTGCTCCCACATTCATTCACTGAGTTGTGAATGTCCATCTAACACACTCTCCATCTCATTTTACAGCTGGGTGACGAGGCTACATGGTGTGTGTTTCACATTCAGAGTGTGTATGTGTGGGTTTCCAGAGATGGAAAGCTATGAAGAATTCTGTCTGCGGAGTTTGGCCATACTGCAGGAAGAGGGGAAATTCAAGAAGACGACATGTGAGCCACTATGGTCCCCAAAGGCTTTCTCTCTCATCCGCTTCCATGGAAGAGCTGTTCTTTCGCCTCTGGTAGGGAAGTGATGAACAGTCATGAGAATGTATCTTGAGCCAAAACAAGATGTAGCTAAATCACCGTTTATTTAGTTTCAGTATGAAAAGTTAACAGAAACCATAGCTTATTGAGGTTTTTAGTGCATTTGCAATGCACATTTCTGGCATAAAAAAAACAAATGTGCCCAGAGAACTTTAATCACATGGTTTAAATTAGATTAAAGCTGATTAAGGTCCAAACACATGTCTTTTTGAGACTTACATAGTACAGTATATGTGAAGTATGTGGGCTTACTAGTTCCGATTATATCAGCACTTAGCAGGGGCAAAAGAGAGGAGATAGCGAATGACGAGGAACACCAAGGCGGTTTGATGTTGGTCAGGAGAATACATCTGCTTGTTACTGCTGACAACACTATTTGTCAGCAATAGCCACCTGATAGAGAGGCCAGTTATGGGATGTTTAGTTGAAGATTTTGCTTTCACTAAAGCAAAGGAGAAACAAACATTTATAGTAGAGGATTGATTGTGTTATCAAGAATAACAGAAAGTAGGTCACAAACAAACATCATGGAATTCATTGTGTACTGGGAGCCTTTTTTAATGATCAGTTCCTTACTAAACTATGTTAATGCTTGGGTTTCTTAAAATGTTGTTGTGTGTGTATTTTGTTTTTCTAGTTGAGTGCAGATCAGCGCAGTGAGATGTGTGACCACAGACAGAGAGCGGTCCAGCTGGAGGTTGACAGGCAGAACAAGCTGAGGAAGAACCTCATGGCCAGAGTTCAGGACATACTGGAACAACCTCGGGTCAGTAACATGGAATGGTCATATGTTTTGTGAAATAAATACAAACTTTAAGTGTGTACTGGATAGGTGAAATAAAATAGCAAAATCCAAATATCTACCACATTAGTACACATCCACATTGTTATAAAACTCATATAGCATAGATTTTGGCACTGTGTTTAATTTATAAACACTCATATCTACAAATCTAAAGTATGTGTTGAATAGGTCTATGTGTCAATCCCTCAATTATCACTAATGTTTAACTACAGTCTGTCCCAGAATCTCTTGTGACATGGGCAGACTTGAATACAGGTTGTCTGACTTAGCACTGTCTCTGGTAGGCTGTGCTATTTTTACCTTATTATTATGGCCCGTTTTTGTGAACTCAACATCCAAAGCAATGTTTTCTATCAGCTCCTGTTTTGAAATGTTGGGTCATTCCTACTTGAAACCAATATTAACTTAGTTTAGTTTAGTAATTAGGTAAATTAAATTCTATTTTGCTGACATACATGACAAGTGACTATTTCAGTTTAGCCACCTGACATTTAGTGTAACACTGGATAGGATATCTTGTTTTACTTTTAATTGTTTATATGTATTGATAAATCAACTGCTTTACACCGATGTTAAGTTTTGGGCAAATAACTCCATCAGTCATTATTTTTTGTCGCTTTTAATTTCCACAACTATTTGATGATTTGTCATCATTAATGTTTATCTCTGCACAGGCACATGGAGAATCGAGTATAGATGATGAAAAGCCGCCAGTTTCTAAATCTGCGAAGGAGAGTGGCTACACCCTGATCACTGACTCTGCTGGACTTCCCAGAGACCCTGGGTTTGGGCTTCAAACAAGGGATCAACCAAGCTCTGAGACCCCCATCGTCAATGGCTACAAGTCAGTGGAGAAAGTGATGGTTGAGAGGGAAGAGAACAGTGAGGATGAAGATGAAGAAGAGGAGGAGGACATTAGTTTGGACAGCCTTCTTAAGAGATCAAGGGAGTATGTGAAGAGAGAGCAGTGTCAGCAGGGTTCAGAAGTTGTCGCCACAGTCACTGGGACCCCTCTGCTGGAGACTGTCTCTGACAAGGAGAATAAGAGCTGCAGTCCCGTGGGGAACACAGGCGTTGAGTTTGGATTCAGTCTGCACCACAGCCCTACTGGCCCGCCTCGGACCCAAATCCAGCATCAATATCTGTACGACGCCAGTCCCCAACAGACTGGTTGTCTCTCACCTAGTCTAAATGACCGGTATGCTCGGCTCCACAGTCCAGAGTCCAGCATTAGTCCCCGTGCACAGAGACGCCGGCCACGTCCAGTTTCTACAGGGAACATACACATTTCATTTCCAATCAGCCCGGCAGACCTTGTCCCCTGCAGCTCGAGGAGGTCAGGGGAAGGTGCTGGCATGGCAGATTGGGGAGAAACTCTCTCAGAGGCTATAAAGTCCCCCGATCACTGGGGCTCAGTGGGGAGTGACAGCAGTGCTGGTGTAAGCAGTGGCAATAGTCGACCCAGCCACTGTGGTACCAGCCCAGATATCTGTAGTCCCGTTAGTGCCTTAGGGTTAAGCCCGAATGGGCACCGTGACCATCTTGCAGCAGGATTTCGCCGGCGCTGCCACACCTTTGACAGCCAGCTGCATAGCAAACACTCTGTTGTGGAGCACATAGGCCACAGCCAGGAGAGGGTTCCTCGCTTCATGGCTGGAGTCACATGGAGGGCTGCGAGTGGGCGCACCCCTACAGCCCCTTTAAACCGGTCGTTTGAGGTAGATAATCCCTCACTTTGTTTGCCAAGGCCCTGCATCACTTCTGACTTGGCTCATGGCACACACAGGATGGAGGCTGCTGACCCTCAGGACACAAACAATGGGAGAATCACACCAACCGTCCTCAGAAATGCAGCTGAGGCACAGACCAGCAAGACAGGTGAGTCTCCCTTGATCAATTCCAGATATTTACACTATTTTTACCAGTGCAAATAAAGGTAAATGATAATGGTTTGAAAATGTAAAAGATGAAATTTTTGACGTATATTTATTTGTGCACATCAACAGAGGAGACCCAGAGGCGAGCACAGGCTCTGGAGGACATGCAGAGGCGTCTGGAGGAGGAGCATGCCTTGCAGATGTCTCTCCTCCTGGCTGAGCAGGAGAAAGAGCAACAGCGCCTCTGTCTGGTCAGCACATGGAATCACACAACATCAAGTCTAAACTGAAGTAGATACAGTACACAAAATGTGCAGTATTTTATCAGTGATAACATATGGGCTTGAATTGTTATATGGTTTAGTTGCAATACAAAGGTGTGAGTTTATTTGTTTACATTACTGAAGCGTGTGTGTTTGTGTATTTTATCCACATGTGTTTAGGAACTTGAGGAGACAGAGAAAAGACTAATGGAGCAGGGCTGTGTGCGGCCTTTGAGTGGGGAGGCTTGTGGGTGGAACTGTAGATCTGTGAGTGACAGCCGTCCTATTGAGAGCCCCTCATGTCCCGGACTAAGCCCTGCCCACACACCATCTGAGCGATCACCTGGACACAGTATAGGTACCACTCCCCACTGTTTACTTATACTGTGTTGGAGTTTGTAATACAGTGAGATCAACAGATTGCATACTTAGAGAGGAGGGTTTTTGTTGTTCATTAAATTTGGAGAAAGTGTGCCTGATGTTCTTTTTCATCTTCCCCCTTTTTGAGCTACATTTAGGCTCAATTGAGTATTACAGTTTTTTACTGAACAGGAAAACTCTTAATTTCCCATCTAATCAAGATAAATTGTGTGTAAAGTACATGTTTCTTTCTATTAATATATTTCTTTATCAGGTTTTTCCAGCCCCGTAGGTTCCAGTTTATCCTCTCCCTCTCTCCAGTCTCCTGTCTATCTGTGGGGGTCTACATGGGCAGGTAGCAAACCTCGTGCAAGGCTAAGTCTGGTGGGTAAGCCCAAGTAAATAAGAGGGTGTGTGGCTTGCACTTGGTTATTTTTACCCTTTCCTCACTTTTCTATCTTCTTGCCTCCTTGTCTTGTTCTCCAGGTTCTGTCAGCAGAGCAGCAGAGAGCGTTCTGTCGAATTGGCGCAATCATTCGCGGCTTCCTCACTCGCAGATTGCTCAAAACTGAGAAGATCAAACACTTGTGCCAGACCATCATGGTGATGATACACACAAAAACACACGCAAAAAAATGTGCACAATCAATCGAAAACACCAATGTGGGGGTTTGTTAAATAATCCGACTCTGAATTTGGTTAATGCCAAGTAGGTTCTTACATACAGGGAATTTGCTTAGTAGAAATATTATAAAACTGTTGTAAAAAGTATGATAAGTCAAAAATGTGAACAAGGAATGTAAATATATAAAAAGGAAAAACAATAAGAATATCACAAATGACATTAAATCCAAATGAAAAGTCAAAGAGCTGTTCAGTATTAAAAATTGTTATATTATGCAGGAATTTATAAAAAAAGAAAGAAAGAATCCTCATATGTTTATACATGTTTCCTGTTTATATGTTTGCTTAGGATACACAAGAGTTCATCCGTTCATTCCAGACTGAAGCTCATCAGAAGAAAGGCCCCTGCTCAGCACAAGATCGCTCGCTGCAGGAGAGAGTTAGAGCCCAGGTATGAAGGTCTACTAACAGTCTATAAACAGCAGATGGCGATCATTCTTTGTGTTTATTCATGCATCTTTTGTCCTTCAGCTACGTGCAGCCCTTTATGACATCCATGACATCTTCTTCGAAATCCCTCTCGGGGATCGGTTAGCGTTGCTGCAGCAGGACAGAGAGCTCCGAGCAGAGAGGAAGCTGCGAGACATGGTAACCTGGAAACATCGTCCTGTAATAAATCACATTATATCGCCTTATATAATCAAAAAGGTGACATTTGTGAATTCTCGTTCAAACGAAGACCTAAAAGTAAAGTACATCTTTCCACTCTCAGAAGGAACTTGAAGCTTGAGTTTGTATTGTACTTGAAATACTCTGAAGCATTTTGTTTGCATATGTTTAAGTATAAATCAGTCATGGCTTCTATTGTCCTGTATACATGGTTCATAATGTTTCATTAGTCATTGATTATAATTGGTCTATCTGCTGATAACTGGTTATACTTTTAAGATAATAATGTTAAGTATTTACAAAGCAACACCATACAGCATTATGTACCAATGATTACCAAATTAACAAAGTTACATTATTCTGTAGCTACCTTATAACATGCTATTGTCAGTACTTCTGTTTTTTACTTTTTGTTCTTTACTGTCTTGTGTCCAACCTGCAGGAGAAAGCCAAGTGTCCCAAGGATAGAGCGGTTCTGTCTGCTGCCACACAGAGGTCTCTGGACAGGAAAAAGAGGTAAGATGGAATCAAGGCACATGGTCTTACATTGCGGTGATCCCATAATAAGATCTGGTGTTTCTATTGCAAGTATGTGCTTCTCCTGCAGGGTTAGTGAATCCCCAGCCCAGGCTAGGAAGATGCAGCAGAGGCCAAAGAGCCCCACTACTAACAGGTGCTTGTATATATTCTCTGGTTCTGTGTTTTACTTTTATTTTCTGTGTTTAGTTCTCTAATAACATAATTTTCTGCCAGAGTCCTGAAGCCAAGCCAAGGCCAAAATTCTCCTGTTGCAGGCCAACTGAATCGCCAGGGGTGAGTTTTAACGTATTTCGCCATAATTGCAAAGTGTCTTTCTTTTTATTAACTATTATTCTATTATTATTATTTGAATCACCTCTCGCTAAAGGAAAGAGTGTTCATAAATGTGTTGATTACAGCATTGACCTACTGACTTTGAAGTCAGCATAAGATGACGGTGGCTGTTTCTTCTCAGGAGCTGGTACAGAAAGACCCCAGGAGAGAGAGTGAGGCGCTCAGATAGCCTGAAGAAGCAGCACTCTCTGGGTTAACTGGTCACTCAACTTCCCTGAACTGTGAGCTTGAATTGTTAGTCTTTAACTAGAAACCTTAAACCACTGGTTGCGCTGCTAAACCTTCTGAAATTCAAAAGATTGTATTCACTACCACACTTAAGCTCACTGATATACATCATTAGATGCCTTTGTTTTTGACTGTTTAGCTTGTTGAAATACTTTGCCAACAATTGATTGTTATCCACAAAACTGAAACTTAGCTTGATACTGTGTGTGGATTATTTATTGAAAAGGTGGGCACATTGTAAATAACTATCTGTACTTTAATGCAAGCTAGAGGATGGTCAGAGATCCACATTTCTATCTGTGCCTAAGAACTATGCCTTTGCTATCTGTGACGTTTAGCATGCATATTTTTTTACAATTTTTGTTCATAAACATGTTGTGATTATAGCTGAAATTTTGATTATCAGTGTCATAATGAAAGTAGTTAGCATAAGAAAAAGTGTTTTGGGCTTGTAGCTCTTTTATTAAATGATGCTGAGTTAACAGTACTGTGAGACATTTCAGCGGGTTTCAACATTTGGCTGATATCATTACCCACATTTTAATCTAAATATATTTGTTTACACACTGGCTCTGTTACATTAATGTAGCTTCACACAACAGGAAATGCACAGCAGACACAGAGTAAAACAAAATGAATGCCCCTGTCCAATGTATAGTTAATGCTGTAAAGTTCTCCATTATTCTCCACTGCTTAAGCATATTTATAAAATAATATTTATGTGCACACATAATTCAACCTCATGTAAAAGCATTATTACACCCACTTGTTTACTTATAGATACCAAATTGACTTATGTATGTTGATGTTGTTTGCTGATATTGCTGTACTCTGTCTTTTTTTTTTAAAGACACATTTATTTTTGTTATTTTATTCCAAATAGTGTTTTTGATGACCAGAATAAATTCTGAATTGAAATCCTCTAGGCTCTAGATATTTACACTGACTGAAGCAGCAGGGGAGTACATGGCGGATAAAGGTCTCATGATGCTTTGCTGCTCTTGATACAATGGCATTTTGTTTAAGTCCTTTAACACATACATATACATCAATATATGTTTAAGATCATTTTTTGTTATAATCTGGCCTACGTTTAAGGTAAAAAAAAAAACATGGTGAGGGAGATTTATAACATTTATTTTTTGCTCAGAAGACCATATTTTAATCCATTGTAATCATCCTGAATCCAAGGTTTACTACACCTAGTGCCAGTGTCAAGAGGTAACCTGAAAAGTTGTTCCTATGTATCTCAAGCAGTATGACTTTAAGACATTTGCTGACACAAATCTTTCAAAAATCCTGGCACACATCTTTAGATCATATGAAGAAGGCCTCATCAGTTCCTTACGCCATACAAAAGCAGGGTTAGGGAATATATGAGGAATCCTTCATTTTGTTGTGTTTTTGAAAGCCACTTGTGTGTCGAAATTGTTATTTCAGTGTGGACAAATTGTTTAAAACTACCACCATTGCAAACCTGAAACAGACACACTTCTGAAACAATAATGCAAACTGAGAAACTAACATTAAGGCGTGCCAGATCAGCCACTTTGTGAACAGTGTTTCAATGCAACATTATTTGTGTGTGATGCCTGGTATTGTTCTTTCTGTCTCTGATTCAACTTTTATATTTAACGTTACTGTTGTTATTGTAAAGAACATTCAATACTGGAGTAAGTTAAGTAAGGATGTCAAATTTCATGTTTCAAATAAATATGAGTATGTTTATAGAGTGGCTTTGCTGCTTCAGAAAACAGAAATAAACAAAAATAACTAAAAGTGGTAAGCTTTGGGTCCAATAAGTAAGTAGCACGTTGGTGATATTAAAAAGCATGATTGCATTACTACTCATTATACATTTAAAAAGCCGCAACCTAGTACTGAACCGGTTTGGTAGGAAGAGCAGATGGAAAAATATTTGTTTATCTGACAATATAAATATATGTTATTGAAAACCTAAAGCAGAAAGATCCTTTAACAAGAACATGAACAATACAAGTGAAATGTATTGGTTTATTGGAGTGTACACGACATCAAATACATGTATGCAATAAGAAGTTTTTGTGGAAAAAAAGAGTAAATAACGAGGAACGTTACGAGGATCTAGATCTCTCTATTTCTCCTAATATGAATGAAAAACACCAAAAAACATTAATTTGCAGTGAGTATTGTGCTTTAAAATAAGAGAAAACAGATCAAAATCATTATTTGAGAAGCCTAGTCTACATCCAAATCACCCTCCAGTAGTGCTGTGATCAATGTTGAGGATTTAATTAATTCATTGAAATTTTAGCCTAAACTTATCAAACAATGCTAAACAGAATAAAAACAGATTTAAAACCGGAAAATACATATTTAAAAATACAACTGTTAAATAATTAAAAGCAAAACGTCTCTGTGACATCACAGTAGTGGATAAGATCCAATATCTATTCTCCGATACATGGGCTAAGTGAGGACTTTTTCACCGGGGGATCTCATTCAAAGCATAACAGAAGACAGCATACCAACTCATAGTTTGTCATTATGGTCAAAATGTTCCCAGAGGTCTCTCCTCCTCTCCAAAACAAACTGACCCAGAGAGTAAAGCTGCTTCAGCACTGAATAAAGCAGTCTACTTTTAAAGTAAGTGTTTCCTTGATGGATACGAGCCAGAGAGGCTACAAGCTAATGCAAAGTGACCTTAGCTTCTCTGCAAACAGTTCTGGAGGTTTAACGTTTCATAGTTGATCTGTAAGTCTTCTTACATCGTCAAACATTGGTACAAACCAAGGTGTTAACCTCTCAAGTCCTGTTGCCTGAGCTTGGGTAAAAGCCTGTTCGTTAAAAAAGACCACGATTCAAAGTGTTTAGTAAAAGTGTGCTGAAAACTGGATTAAAAAGTACATTTATGAAAGCTAAAATGCAGATGCCCACGAAAGCAGGGGTGGGATGGATGTGGGGGTCGCTATTGACATGGAGATATTCCTTTATGGGCTGTAAAACCTAAGATTATCAACAAACTGCTTTTTAAAAGGATTTTCAAATGACATGAATTAGGGCAGCCCCTTATGCTAACAATAAAAAACAGTAGTAGTAAAAAGAGATACAAAAAATGGTTGAGACCCAATCCAGAGGCCTCATGTCTTTTATCCTCGGTAGGTTAACTGGCGTCTGCTGTTACTCTCCACTGATCAACCCTGAAACGTAAACCAGAGAGACAAAGAGCGAAGTTGTGAAATTGAATATTAATAACAAACACTTGTTAACATCTTATTAACAGTTTGGATCATCAGTTTCACTAAAACCTACCTGTGCACATGATGGACGCACTGCAGCTGCTTGACCGGGTTAATCACTACTGTAATAAAAACACTGTTAGTATTTTCAGAAAACAAGTCATAATCCAGACAATATGTATATTTTATATTATATTTATTATACCAAATAATTGCATCATCATCTGGACTTTTGGTCAGGTCATTGTAGTATTGCTTTACCATCTGAAGCTCAACACTTACATCTGAACAAAACAAAACATATTGTTTCAAAGAAGTGGATTCATTTATTACACTGATGGAAATGTATTGACTTTTTAATTACGATCAAATGTACAATATTTTTGGTGATTTTGTTTTGTTTCCTTTACCTGGGATGGAGACACCCTCTGTCTTGAGTGACAGCTCGATTGATTCCTGGATCGTGCTCTCCAGTTTCTCCAGGATCTCCAACTAAATCAGCATTGAAATATTTATTACTTATCACTGACATTTTTGGACATGTATGTTTGTGTTGCAGTGTTCCTAGTTTTTTACCAACATGTTTCAGTGAAGAATTATTTCTGTAAGACGAAATATAAATTGTGACAAACAATCAAGTCTCTCAGCTGTTCCATCATGGCGTCTTTAGCCTGAGCAAACATGACGTCCTTTGAACCATGCATGTGTATTTCAATAGTGTCCCTCATGTTTCTCAGCGTGCCTTCTCCTTTAATTTCTTTTGCTCCTACATAAAACAGAAACATGTTGACATATAAATGTTGCAACATAAAAATGTGTAGAAGCGTATTTCTACGTCTGTAATGATCTTCTGTCTTACTGTCATAGCATGGTTTCATGGTCTCCTCGATTGTTGTTGTCAGGCTGCTGTAGATCGTTTTCTTTCGCTCACGGATGAGTTTGTTGAGTTTTGTTTTAATTTTTTCTTCCTTAGAGAGAGAATGTGAAGCAGATAACATATTTTAAAATGAATAAGTTACAAACTATAATCATCTTTCCCTTTATAGATGTTACCTGGAAAATCAGTACATTATTCAAACTGATAGCACGTGTTCACCAGCTGGGGGTGCACTTTGCCCAATATCAGAATATTCTTTTGCAATCTTTAGTGTGTCTTCATGACTTGGGGCAGGGACAGATTTACAGCTGCAGTAGATTTTTCAAAGCCATCTCCAGATCATGAGTTATTCCAGTACAATGTATATGAATATGTTAACTGATCAAAATATATTATATTTAATTATATTGCTCACCCTTCCACTACAGTCTCCCTGGCTTTACAAACATATCTGATAACGTCTAATGAATAGGATCTTTTACCTCTGTCTTGAGAAATCTCAGCTGCAGTTTGACATTTTCGTACTCCTTATTCATCATCATCTTCTCTGTGCCAAGTGAAAAGGCATTGATGACCCCGTTGAATGGTCCACTGTTTCCTTCATTTCTAAAACATATTAACAAAAGAGATGCTTGAATTCATAAAGCCTTAACAAGTTGTATTTCAATAATGTATTTTAATTTATTGTAAAACACAATTTATCCAACACAGGGTTTTATGTCTTTATTATGTCATTTCTTACGGGAAGGTCTTCTTAAATTCCTCGTCAATGCTGTCGGTCAAACTGGAAGTTAACTTCATATTGATGTTTATTGATTTCCCTTTTTTTGTTTTGCAGATGCCACCATTCTGAACTACACACTTCAATATCCTGTGAAATGCACCACCTTTCATTGTCTGAAACCAAACAGAATTTTGTAAGAGACATATTTAGTGTGAAATTGGTTGTTCTGATTTAATTATAACTTAAATACTTACAGGATAAAGGACCGACTTTAAGACTTTTTCACACAAACTTTTTGATTTTTCAACCCCCTCACTGAGGCATTTTTCAAAAGCCTTAAGGGTCTCTTCCATGGGTTCCCTGACTTTATCAAGTTCATGACTCCGCTTTTCTTCAAGTTCTTTGCACACAGTCGTCTTTATGTCATCCTGAAACCATACACAACACATTCATAAGTAAAAAAAAACACTTGAATTACCGTAGCAATGCATCCTCTCTGAAGCAACACAAACTCAGTAAATCCAATACCTTGTTGGCTGTACAGGTAACATACATTCATGTAAGCAGTCTGTCTTTGACTTTACAATTGTTACACAACATTTTAGTGTATGCAGCTTACTTATTTTCTATTAATGTTATTATTTTCTGTCAATATTAAAAACAATGAAAGATGTTGTTACTTGATCTTACCCCTTCTCTGCTGCTGGCTCCCTGAATCAGAGAGAGAATCCCGAGAGCTCCGGACACATAGTTTAATGTCTCAGAGTGCCATTCATTGAGATCTTGCAGGAATTCCTGCAGTTCGGGAATTTCTATAAAAAATGTAATATACTTACATTACATTCTTGAATTTACATGTTATACTCAATTAGTATCTCTATATATTTATTGGAGGATATAAAACCATTTTGTCATCCGGGCTCACTTATGGAGACTTGAATCACCTGTGTCAACTGGGTCTAAATGAGTCTTTTCCAAAAACTCAGCGGAGCTCACTGTGAAAACCTCGAAACACTTCTCACTGAGTTGTTTCTGAAAAAACAAACAAGATTCGATATAAAAGCAGGTTTGCAGTTTTGACAATATTTGTGTTTGATTTGAATTCAATATAACTCACCTTAACCTCTTTTAGTTTTCTGAATTCTGCCTTCACGTCTCTCTTGGCTTGCTTGTTTCGTTTTAGTATCCGATCACGAACACCAGCTTCTGACCTATATGAAAAGATTTGTATTTGAAGAATTACATAAACTGCATATACATTCCAGGATATCATATCACTACGCATCTCGATCTTGCTTTCAATAACCAGTGATCACATGGAGTAGCTTAATCCGGCATCACAAAGTGTTTGTGAAGCAACAACATTAGGAAAGAAATAAATGGCTGAGATGTTGAGGAATCAAGACACACATGCAGACATTTTAGAAACATGGATACTGTTATGATCATGAATAACCTGGTTGATCATGTTTCAAGTGAACATTATATCCCTGAATACGATCAAAACCAGGATACTAATGTGCCTGTAAACGTAATCAATGTTTCCATGGTTTCTCCTCTTGGCCATCTCAAGCGTCAGTGTCTAAATTGGATGGTACATTTAACTGAGTACTTTTGACATCTTAAACCACTTACTGATTTCCTGAACGTCCAATAATATCAGACTTGGTGCAGATAAAATCAATCTGCCGACACTCGCCACCATTTCCCATGAGGCTGCAGGATTCTTCCAGGATCTCCCAGGATTCTTTTTCTGAAGCTGCTCGATTTATCTCAGCCACAATCCACACAGTAGAACAACTTCCAACAAGCTGGAGGGGAATACAGCCAATAATAACGGTTACATTGTCAGTGTAACCTTCCACAGTAATCAGCATTGCATGTGGATGAATCACCTTTTTCCACATCGTGTCTCTGCTCTTGTTACGGTCCCCATTTCCAGGAAGATCCACAAGAGTGACGTGCTGGAGAAAATCATTCTTTGGCACCCTGAAGGTCACACACTTCACCAGTGGCCAATACCACCTCTTCACGTCTTGAGCATCTTCCTCTTTTGACTCACTTCGTGTGTATTTGACCAATTCTGCAGATAATTCTTTAGCCTAAAATAAATCATAAAACAAGAGGCAATGCAAGGCCATTTATTTAAGTGTTTAAGTGTGTTTTAAAAGATTGTGTTAAATAATTATTACAGCATAGCATTAGAAGTCCATTTGAAACCCTATCACTGAACGACAAAATCTATATAAAATAAAAAAAGTATCAAACCTTACGTTTATATTTTAGCAATGGGGAACAATTTGTTTTTTAAGTTTTGAACATGATTTTAAATTTAAAGCTGGTAGTGCCTTAAAATATATGGTTGAGGTTATTGCAACAAGTTAATTACTGTAGACATTTCCTTTCCTAAGTAGATATGGTTTTATAGTTATTGTAATTAGATTCCAGATAGATCAAGCTTCATTTTTGAGTAAATACCGAATCACATTTTGCATTTGGTGTCTATCATGAAACTACACCAACCAAGAGTTTGTTTTATGAAATTATATAAGTTTTAGTCTTACTTACAGTATCGCTTGTCAAAATCTTAATCTTGGAACTGAGAAATTCAGGAATTTCTCTGAAGAACTTTTTTTCCATGAGGTCTTCAGGAGATTTTTTTTTCCATTCTTCTCCATACAGCATTGACAGCGTTTCAACACTGTCTAGATAATCTTCGTCTTTTTCCTGATCATCGTTATCACCAAGGAAATTAAACAAGGTCCACAACTCCTCTTTCCAATCCTAAAAAAACATTTTTTATTATATGGCATGTTGTGTTGTCAGCTTATATATTTATATATATATATATATATATATATAAATATATATCATAAAAGTTGAAATAGCTCTAAGTTAACAAACATATTTAGCTAATTTTACCTCTTTTGTAATGAACTCGATTTCTGCCTCATACTTTGGGTTACGCATGTTAGCCTCCACTTTAATCATCACTGAGGTACATGCACTGATGTCTCCAGAGGGCAAGAGATCCTGCACTCCAATGACGGCATTTATCAGAGAGCTCTTTCCAGCCCCCGTTCTACCAAAGACGCCGACCACCTCCCTCTTGTCTGTCTCCAAATCGTTGATGCTATTTCTGTTGTGCAAGAGTTTGAATATGGGTTATTGATCAAATTAAAACATTTAACAAACACTAAATGATTGTGTCAAAGTCAAGAAGAGTAAACATGTGTAAACATCCTATTTAAGCATAATACTACTTTTTTAAGCATAATTCATAATACTACTTTGGAATAAAATGTAGACTTACAAATCAGAACAGTGTCCGCAGTGCTGTATAATTTCTACAGGTTTAGTATGGTCTCTTTAAACTCTTTCTCCTTGCTCGAAAACACTAATACTTACTTCAGGAACTTGTTGAGCTTGTCGTCTTGGTTAGGTAGTTTATCAAGGACACGACTCATGATGTTTTTCACCTTAGACAGAATGACTTCTTCTGTAAGAGTGAAAGTAAAGAACTATTCAGCAGGAACCAATAACCAGTATATCCATTAAGATGTATTCCCAATGAAGCAATCAAGAATACCTGAGAGTATCATTTTCATCATGTATACTATGGCAAGTATCTTCCAGTTTAAGGCCATTATAACTTTATAAGACCTGTGTTGCTAAATATATGTAAGTTCATTTGCTGAACAATAAAACATTAAGCACATTATACCTACAGTATTAACCCTACTTTCAATTTTTTTGGAAAGTAATATAAATACCTCTTTGTGTAACGTGTATATCCTCACGTGGTTGTTTTTTTGGTTTTTTTTACAAATATATCCATTACGATGTATTCCCAATGAAGCAATCAAGAATAACTGAGCGTATCGTTTTCATCATAATTATACTATGGCTTGCAGGCCTGTATCCAAACCTGTAAGGTCCAAACATGCTGGGGGGGTTCGGGGGCATACCCCTTCGAGATTTTGGGGATTTTCATGATCTAGTTACGTGCTGTTTAAATCCTTTGGGGGGGTCACAAATTGGATAATATATTGATTTTGTCACGATATTCATGTTATGTCACGTTTTTATGTCTAGGTTTTGGGTGTTTTGCTGTTCGCCCTGTCATGTTTTCCTCCTGGTTTATTGTCTGGTCCTTTTTCCTGTGTTTTTCCTCCTGTCGTTAGTTTCCCTGGTGTGTCTAATTGTCTGATTGTGTTCACCTGTTTCTCCTCCCCTGCCCGGCTGTTTCTCGTCTTGTGATTACTAGGGATGCACCGAATATTCGTCCGCCGAAAATTATCGGCCGAAAATGGTTAAAAAGGCTCTTTCGGCTTTCGGCTGAAAGGGTTTTAGCACCGAAAAAATATCACAGAATGTCAGAGAACAGGGTTACGTTGGTAAGCTAACGTGTTGTTGTGATGACGTAATCAAAACGCGGCGACAAGCACCGCGCGCGACCATGCTCGCGGCTGGCTCACAGCCAACATGTCTGCCGCTTGGAGATATTTAAAAATATCAGAGAAAGAGGCGCGGATTGCGATTTGTAAAACGTGTTCAGCTGACATTTCTCGAGGGGGTGTAACTGCAAAGACTTTCACCACTTCGGGATTACTCCACCACTTGAAATCAAAACACCCGGACAAATATGCGGAGTAAGATCAAATCACAAGCACTGACAGCGAGAGACTGTTCAGCGCTGCCTCTCATGTGCTTGATGAGAAGAGGAACAGACTTATGGCTGATAAAGCAGAGAAGCTACTGTTCATTAAAAAGAACCTCCCACTTTTCCTTAATAAGTAGACAAGGCTGGCTTATCATAAGCTTATCTAGTTCTACATGTCTACTCTATACCCACTTGCCTGAACAATTTTCATTGTGAGTTATAATTCACCATCTCAGGTTATCATTAGGGGGAAATGACAGCAGCACAGTGTTCAATATATTGTACTTTTGGTATCTAAATGATACAATGTTGTTTACATTGCTCATGAGGACAGACCACCTTATTTGCAGATTCTTGAAATTGTAATTTAATTTGTAATTGATTGTGGATTTTGTATCCAGTTTTCACTTTATGTATCTTTATACAATGTGTACTACTTTGCTTATGAGGACAGACAGCCTTATTTACAGATTCTTGAAATTCAATTGTAATTTCATTTGTAAATAGTTACATTCATGTGGATTTATCCAGTTTGCACATTTGTATGCATGCACTTATAGGTGCATTTGTTGTTGTTGAAGGCCTGGCTGTTACAGTCTTTATTTACACTATTTTGTTGTAGGCCTACTGGCCTAGATGTTTATGCAGTTTTAAAGCACCTTGGCTTTGTTCTGAATGCACTTTGTTGTAGTTATCCTACAGAGAAAAGAAAATGGACTTGACTTGGAATTAATGTACTGTATGCGTTCAAAAGTGCTGAATAAATGTTTTATGGACCCATACTAGTGATTATTATTTAAGTTAAGTTTTGCCATAATCATGTCTTTTTCCATAATCAGGAAGCTGAACAACATTGGTAAAAAATGTATACATTATATATATTTCTATTAATCATTTTCGGCCTTTCGGCATTCGGTTTTCGGCCAACTGTTTCCTATTTTCGGTATCGGTTTCGGCCAAGAATTTCCCATTCGGTGCACCCCTAGTGATTACCCCTCCCTGTATTTAGTCTTGTCTCTTCCTGTGTTCGGTGTCGGTTCATTGTTTGTCTTTCCTGTTGCCCTCCATGTTGGTCACGATCAGTTTTGTTTGTTAATGCTACCTTGTACTTGTGTTTTGTTGTGCCATGTTTATGTTCATCAGCTTTTAAATAAAGCTCGTTTTTGTTTCTAGACATTTTACCTTTTTATAGTCTGCATTTGGGTCCTACCTTTTCCGCAAACCGTAACAGAATGAACCGACCAACTTTGGACTCAGCAGACTCTGATTATTTTGCTCTACAGGCGGAATGTCTTAGGTACTCTCTGGAGTAAATTTTTTACACTTGGAATAACGCCTCATCTAGACGGGGTAGAGGGGCTACGTTGAAGGAGGCATGTCAGGAGGTTGCTCACAAGACCTGGCTCAGGAGCATGCTGCCTGAGTGGCTACAACTTTTCACAAGTTGTCCTGAGGACTTGTCCGAAGCCTCTAACCCTTTCCTGGGGTATGACCAGGCCTTGGGAGGCCCACGGATCCTCCAAATAATCTCTAGGAGACGCAAGACCAAGATTCCAGCCCGTGCTCCAGTGGTTCCGGTTCCAGTGCCGGCCCACAAAGCCATGTTTCCGGCTCCAGAACCGGCCAATACAGCCATGGTTCTGGCCCCAGTTCCGGCCCCAGCAGCCATGGTTCCGGCCCCAGCAGCCATGGTTCCGGCTTCAATACCGGCCCCAGTAGCCATGGTCCTGACTCTAGTTTCGGCTCCAGTACTGGCTCTCCGGCCCACGCCAGCTCCTCGTGTCCTGTCGGCGTAACGGCCAACGCCAGTTCCCCGTGTCCTGTCGGCATACCGGCCGACTCCAGCACCTCGTCTCCTGTTGGCTCTCCAGCCGACGCCAGCTCCCCGAGTCCTGTCTATGTACCGACCGTCTCAAGTCACCTCTCCAGTTCCCTCTCAAGTCCCCTCTCGAGTCCCCTCTCGAGTCCCCCCTCAAGTCCCCTCTCGAGTCACCTCTCGAGTCCCCTCTCGAGTCACCTCACGAGTTCCCTCTCCAGTCACCTCTCGAGTTCCCTCTCCAGTCACCTCTCGAGTTCCCTCTCAAGTCACCTCTCAAGTCAACTCTCAAGTCAACTCTCAAGTTTCCTCTCGAGTTCCCTCTCAAGCCCTCTCTCGAGTCCCCACTCAAGTCCCTACTCAAGTGCCGTTGGAGGTTCCGCTGGGGGTCCTGCCAACTCCATGTCCTGTCCCATTGGGGGTCCCGCCGTCTACTCTTCTGCCGGGGGTCCTGCCAACCCTAAGTCCTGTGCCGTTGGAGGCCCCGACGACTACTGTTCTGCCGGGGGTCCTGCCAACCCTATGTCCTGTGCCGTTGGAGGCCCCGACGACTACTGTTCTGCCGGGGTCCTGCCAGCCCTATGTCCTGTGCCGCTGGAGGTCCCGCCGACTGCTCTCCTGCCGGGGGTCCTGCCGGCCCTGTGTCCTGTCCCGTTGGGGGTCCCGCCGACTACTCTTATACCGGGGGCCCTGCCAACCCCATGTCCTGTTTCATTGGAGGCCTCGACATCACCTGTCTCGCCGGGGGTCCTGCCAACTCCTTGTCTTCTTCCGTGGGGGATCTTGCCGACACCTGTCCCCCCGGCTCCGGTTCCTGTCCGGTCGACACCGGCTCCTGCCCGGCCTCCGGAGCTGTCTGGTCTTCGCACTCGAGCCCGTCCCCCGGAGAGCCGCGGTCTTCGTCCTCGAGGCCGGCCCCCTGAGTGCTGCGGTCTTCACCCTCGAGCCCGGCCCCCTGACTTTCCCGGCCGCAGTCCTCGCCCTCGTACCCGGCCCCCTGACTCTTCCTGCTGCTGCCTTTGCCCTAGTGCCCGGTCCCCTGGATTCGCCCGCTGTGGTCTTCGCCACTTTTTGGACTCTGCCTTGCCCCTGGGCCGTCCGCCCGAGACCCCCTCCTCGAACTCTGCCTTGCCCCCGGGCCGTCCGCCCGAGACCCCCTCCTCGAACTCTGCCTTGCCCCCGGGCCGTCCACCCGAGACCCCTTCCTGGTCCTCTGCCGTGCCCTGGGCTGTCAGTCAAGGCCCGTCCTCTGGACCCCCTCCACCGTCCGTGCTGGACGTTTTTGATTATTTATTTTTGGGGTGTTTAGGGACGTCTAGTATCCGTCCCTTGAGGGGGGGGGGGGGGTTCTGTTACGATATTCATGTTATGTCACGTTTTTATGTCTAGGTTTGGGACCTTTTACCTTTTTATAGTCTGCATTTGGGTCCTACCTTTTGTGCAAACCGTAACAGATTTCAAACCAAGTCAGTTGATTGTTACTAGTAATGATCTAGCCATGCAGAAGAGGACATGTTGACAAAACATTGTCAACATTAATATTCCAATGTTTAATTCAATTGTTCAAGTAAACCAAATTATTTAAGAAACTATTTCAATCAATATTGTATATTTTTGTTTACATGTGTTTGTGTGTTTTTGTAAAAAAAGAAAACAATTCAGTAATTTAGTTCATTTCACTTTGAAAATGAACTTTGTTTGCATAATTGTTTTTATTTAAATATGTTTTGTTTCATTCTCAAAAGAGAACAAAGATGTAAGCAGATTGTGTTTTATAAAATTGTATGTTATTATGACATCATAACTGCAATAGATGTAGTTTTAAAATTAAGCTTATCGTCTATATTGTAAATGAAGACTATTGTTATAGATATATAGATGGATATGGGGTTATTAAGCCTACATTGTTTGTGTTGAACATCCCATGAACATAATGTAAATGCAACCCTGGGCTCAGAAGGCTGTACCTGCAGTTCCTCTCTGACTTCCATCACGTTCTCTCTTTCTCTTTGCCTGTCCTGTATCTCCCTTAGCAAAGCTGAGCTTGGGCTGAAATAGTCTTTTCCTTATATCTGAGTCTGTGTAAGAAGAAAACAATACAATGTTATATCTTAAATGTTTTACTAAAATTGAAATGAAAGAAAAGCATTACAACATTTGTTAAAAGGTAATCATTCTGACATTAGATAAATGTAATTAACTTTGGCTCTCTAGCTAGTTTTTTCACGCAATTTAAAGGTCCCATCATATGCTTTTGCGGTTATTACCCGTCCTTTCGTGTATTATATAGCTTTTTCTGCATGTAAACGGTCTGCAAAGTCTCAAACCCTTAAAGTACAACCTGTATCGAGTAAAACTCTAACGCGGAAAAGACGTGTCTATGCTGCCCCAGAACGCCTCGTCGTAGATTTTTCTTTTTGCATTCTTTTCTTCCGGGCAGTGTTCCCGCCAGACCAGGGCTGAGAGGGCGTCCACCCCGAGAGCGGGGGTGGGGTGGGGGGGGGGAGAATTGAATTTTGACTCAAGCCGTCCCTTATAGATACTGTCTTTTTACGTTAGTGAGCCGGATCATTTGGCTCGGCTCTCTTAAAGCGCCGGCTGTTTCGGCTCCCAAACGGCTCTTTACCTATACCTGGCTGCTAAATCCGCAGAACTGTTACAGGGTGTGTATTATGTAAAATGTGTAACTTTAAAAATATATATAATTTATTTTTTCAATCTTTAATACTTTTTGTATGCATGCTTAGGTAACATTAAGCTGTCTTTGGCTCTTGTTTGCTGTAACAATATAAATGTATCCCCTGTGGGACTAATAAAGGTATTCTGATTCTGATCGCAAAAACCAAGCCAATACTATGCTGCGTTCATGGAGCTACGTGGAAGTGGGGAAGGACAACGCTTGATTGCGGAGACATAATTTCACATTTTAGCACAGTTTATTGCTCTTATACCTTGATTGTTGCCAACTACGATGCTCAACGGCTCGCTGAACGGAACTTTGACGCTGGTATCAGTTTTGTTTACCACCAATCATGGGAGTATTGTGTATAGAAAGTATTGAGTTATATTTCTCGCGCTACCTAACATCCATGAAGGCTACATGACAGAGGGAGGCCTGCCACTCAGGATGCCAAACTACTCTTTGCTAAGCCCCCCCCCCCCCCCCCCCCCCCAAGCAACATCAGGGCTAAAAGTTTAAAAGCGAAAAAAAAAGATCTGAAAGTGAAAAACGATCTGAAGGTGAAAAGCAATGTGAAACATGAAAAAACAAGATTTGAAACTGAAAAAATTATTGTTTTGAATCTGAACAAAAATAAGGATTCAAATATCAAAATATGTATAAAAGTGAAATCTGAAAATAAATATTTTATTCAAAAAAACTTGAACTTTCAAATAAATTGTATTTTTTTGAACGATCAAAACTTATGACCCTGCAATAGTCACATCGCAGGACGTGCAATTTTTTTAATTTCTTTTTTTTTAGGACGTGCGATATTAAGTATGCAAATTAACTCAAAGACGTCATGTTACAATTATTTATGCTGCTTGCTACAAAAGGAAAACTTGCGCCACTCTCATGTCAGGGGTATTTGAGTGAGTGACATGCAGGTTCTGCATGCACAGCAAACCACCAATCACAATCAAATCTCCAAAGCAAACAGACTAAATTATGGATTAGAGATTAAAGGTAAAAACACTGAATAAAGTAGTTTCATGTTTCTCCAAGGCAGTTCGGCGCTGCTAACCGAGCTAGCTCAGCTTGTTGCTCTGATCATTTAAGATCCAGATGTTCATGACTAAAATCCTTCATCCGGTTAAATATAGTTCGAAAAATACCAATTGTATAGCATTAAAGTTCAAGAAAGGATGGTTTGCGGAAGAAAAAAAAAGTATTTTCTTCAATTCCTGTATTTTTTCATATCGCAAT
>NC_136906.1:16020964-16158464 GCF_949606895.1 Notothenia rossii
ATCCAGGAACCACAATGACCATTTACGATCTGCCGGGCATTGTGAAGAGTGCCCTTCCTCTGGCTGCAACGTCATCAAATATCCAGGCAGGGTTCGCGTGCACTGGAATTTGGCCTTTTAATAGACATTTTCAATGATATCGACTTTGCTCCATCCCAAGTCACAGACCGCCCACCACCAGAACCTTCTACCATTGCAGCTCCAACACCAACTGTGGCATCCTCTCCTCCACTCGCAGCCTCCTCTCTTACACTCGCAGCCTCCTCTCCTCCACTCGCAGCCTCCTCTCCTCCACTCACAGCCTCCTCTCCTCTACTCGCAGCCTCCTCCCCTGTCAGGCCATGTGTGGAGCCTGGGACATCATCCTCTGCAATGCCTTTCTCACCCTTGTCCATCCGTCCACATCCAAAAGCTGGACCAAGGAAGCAGACCACAAAGGGGAGAAAAAGAAGAGAAACCGCTGTCCTCACAGACACTCCGATGAAAGATCAACTCGAGGCTGAGAAAAAAAGATCTAACGCAAAGAAGTCTAAAGCAAAGACAAAAATCAATTTCGGCCAAAAAACCAAACCCAACAAGAAGCAGAAGATGCAGGCCTCATCTGATGAAGATGAGGCCAAATACTGCATTGTGTGCCTGGAGAGCTACTCCAGGTCCAAGGAGATCTGGTTGCAGTGTTGCTCCTGTAAAGCCTGGGCACACAAGGACTGCACAGATGGAAGTGCCTTTTACACCTGCCACAACTGTGAATCTGATTAATTCTGGTGTTCTGTTTTAAGTTCTGTTCAAGTTCTGTTCATTGTTCATTGTTTGTTGGAGGATGTGTGAAATCCCATTTAAAATCTTGTTGCCTTAGAATTTGACAGCTTTCCCTATTTTTTTGTCATATAGTGTGAAAAAGGGTAACCTTTATTAAGATGTTACAACTGTGCCTGCATGGGTTACAACTGTCCCTGTACACAAGGACAGTTGTAACAGTTGAGTTTAAAAAATAAAAAAAACATTTTCCAACCTGTACTTATTCCATAAAAACATCTTAAAGACATTGTTTCAGTAGCTGACATATTGATAATGCATAATATAGCAAAATGGCTATCCAATTGTAAATGGTTTTTTACTTATTGGGGAAAAGCCCCAAAAGTGTTGCAACTATCCCTGGTCTCCCCTACTTTATAGCTTGTAGTATAGGTACTAACTCACGGGACGGGAGGCTTCTTTTATTGTATTTGTATTCATAATTTTTATTTTTCGTCAGAATGTAAAAATTACATTAGTTACGAATTTTTGTTCTCAAAAAACAGTCCATTGTGTGTAAAACTGTGATTTTTATTAAATTAGCTAGTTTTTAAGGAAGGCCAGAGCTTCAGCAGTGTCAAATAGATTGTTCCCTTTAGTTAACGTTATTTAAAAGATAATGATCATGTCCCCTTTATTGTATTACGAGCGTCCATTCCCATTGGATAACGGAGAATTTTACACCCGAAAGTAAGTATTCTCCTTACTGTCGATTGATTTTACATTGATATCTGCACTACTCATCAACTCAAAATCACCAAATCATCCTTGTTAATTACACAACATTGATTGGTTTAAATGATGTACAATGCTTTTGTATTTTCCCCCTTCGATTCGGAGAAACAAATATTTTTTCAGAGTTTTTGGATGGCAGAAGACACTACACTACCCAGAATCCTCAGCTATCGTTTGGGACTACACCATGTCAGAGCCCCATACTTTATTCAGCAGTCCTTGCTTTACTCTTTGAAAGTCATCATGAATGCATTGTAAATGGTTTTGCTGCATTAAATAATACACATCTGTCGTAGTTCTTTATTTATCTACAGAGATCGGGCATCAGAATATCGATGCTTGAAGGATTGAGTCAAGTTCCATGATTACATGTTACGATATCTGAGAGGACCCAAACGCAGGACACGGCAGAGTGTTCAAAAAGGGTTTATTAGTGAACAAAAGGTGCGGGAAGGATAATCCGGCAGGAGTGGCGAGGAAGTGGAGGCTGGTGACGACAACACCGCGGTCAGAGAATGATCCTGGAGCAGAGGAAGAAAACACGTTAGCGTCAGAACATCCAGAAATAAGGTAGCTGATAATGCTGAGTAGCCTGGAGGTTTACCACTGTGGTTTAACAACGATCTGGCGCCGACAGGTTGTGGAGCCTCTGCTGATATGCCGTTGTAGATGGCTGATGAGAATCAGGTGTGAGGGTGAACAGCTGATTGCAGCAGGTGAGCCGGGAGCCAGAGTGACAGCCACCACGCCCACACAACAGGCAAAGGGAAAACATCCCCAAGGAGGCGGCTGGAAATGGACAGCCACCACATTACAAGCATGGGCAATTTAAAGTAATCATTACCTGAGCAAAAACAGCTTCCTCATCATACTCCCATTTACACTGCAAATAAAAGTGATACACTTAATGGCCATATAAATAGTTGAACAGACATTGACAATATAATATGTATGATTGTAATAAATGTCTTAGTTGATACGTGAATTAAACTGCATTCAACTAACTTGAACAGAAGATTCAGATGTTTCCGGATCTGATGTGTTTTGTTCCTCCTAGTTAGAAAAGAAAATACTCTCAATTAAGTAATGAAATGTTTCGTAAAGGCTATGTCAATGATATATTTGAATCCTTTGTCTTTAGGCATCATTAAAGCTTTTAACAGAGTCCACATACAGTGAAATCAATGAGACTATCAGAGTATTTGTGAAACAGTGTACATTACCAATAACAACTTGAGTCTTTTCTTAAATTTTAGTCTGGTTCCAACAGTGGGGATCAACAAAGCAATTGTTTGATCATCCAGTTCATAAAGAGCTTCCCTGTCAATGTGTTGCTCTGTCTTAAAAAAAAAGAACAAAAAAATGAAATTTCTAGAGTGATAAATAATTATTTTTTAATAAGGATTACAGCCTCGGAGCACATCGCCTGGATCTCTGTGCTGAATGTACAGTATAATAGCTTTTGTCTTGATTTCTGCGTATAAACCACAAGATACTACAGAACATCATTACTTTCAATGTAATTATGTTTTGATAATTGAAAATGTGCAAGATCTCAAAAAGTTCAAAACAATAATCAACAAAAATAAAAGATTATGTAGAATAAAGAAAATTATTTTGATGATTCATTTAGACAAGATTTTTGCCCAACAAAAAGCACGGGAATACTTTACCTTTAAATGTTTGTATCAATTCGCTGAGACCCCATTGAGTTAATTTTTTGTAAACAAAATCATCAATGATTAAGAATAGCAACTGGAAAGTAAACAAATAATAGTTTTAATCAACAAAATAACTACTTGTGAGAGTTATGATATTTTCATAGAAAAATAAAGGGTTATTAAAGTGATAATGGCAGTCTAATTAAAGTGTTAATATGCGTGTTGGAAATATTTGTGTGATCACCAGATAAGCACCAATAACTAAGTAAACATTTCAGAAATTCATTTCTAGGAGAGCCTGCTTGTTTGTTTACTTACCTGCTATTTGCCCTCCATAGACTTTTAAAGAAACATGACCTTTCAAGTTTTCCAGTGGAATGTAATCTATGTAAAATAAAATAAATGATTCTGAATCAAAGATCAATTGTTGTCAAAATATCCAACAATCTACACAAGTACAGCTGAAATTAACATTTGAATCATGAACTACTCTATGCCAGGAAATTCATGAGCGTTTGTATTTATTTAAGGCAGAAACACAGAACAACATACAAAACACATACATACCAAACGAAAGAACATACAGCTCCCTTACAAAACAAACAAAATCATGTGCATTGGTTTTGCAACTAATTTAATGTTAATGTGGTTTTCAAGAGCCTGGGACAAAGGTAGCAACCAAACAAGAAGCCCTAACACTTTAACATACAACATACAAATAATTTTATATAGAACATGACCTACAAACTAACAATGAAACAAAAGAATATTAATCGTTCCAAAGCTTACCCGTAGCGTACAGTCTGTTGATATGAAGCCAAAAGCAGGTTAAAGGAGTCTCCCGCTTAGCATCCCAATAACTGCCCAACCCAACCTTGAAAACGAAACTTAAAGTATTTTAGTTTCCGCTGATAGGTGCAGAATGTTACTCTCCCCCACTAAATTAATCATGTTATTTATTTAGGTGATGCTTCTTCTTTTTTAATGCAATTTGAACTACATTTGTGTCTGAAATGTAAACCCTTATCCTATTCCCTGTTAAAGTTGTCCTTTTCTCTAATCATATGGGTACTTTTATGTCAAGTGTTTGTATAATTCTTACCTCTTAGGGTAGAATTAAGAAGTTTAGATTATGAAACAACTCACAGAATTCTGAAACATTACATGAGGTCTCTATAATGGTGGTACACTTTGGGACCAATCAGTAAGTAGCACGTTGGTGACATTAAAAAGCACGATCGCATTACCACTCATTATACATTTAAAAAGCTGCAGTGCCAAACTGGTTTGGCAGCAAGAGCAAATGGAAAATGATTTGATTATCTAACAATAGAAATGTATGTTATCAAAAGCCTAGAGCAGATAGGTCCTTTAACAAGAACATGAACAATACAAGTTAATTATATTGGTTTATTGGAGTGTATACCACATCAAATACATGTATGCAATAAGAATTTTGTGAGGAAAAAAATAGTAAATAACAAGGAACCAGATAAGCCATCATTTATATATCTCTATTTCTCATATATGAATGAAAAACACCAAAAAACATTAATTAGCAGTGAGTTTTGTCCTTTAAAATAAGAGAAAACAGATCAAAATCATTCTTTGAGAAGCTTAGTCTACATCCAAATCACCCTCCAGTAGTGCTGTGATCAATGTGGAGGATTTAATTAATTCATTGAAATTTCCGCCTAAACCTATCAAACAATGCTAAACAGAATAAAAACAGATTCAAAACCCGAAAATACATATATTAAAAATACATAACAACTGTTAAATCATTCAAAGCAAAACGTCTCTATAGTGAGGACTTTTTCACTGGGGGATCTCATTCAAAACAAATCAAAGACAGCATAGCAACTCATAGTTTGCCATTATAGTCAAAATGTTCCCAGAGGTCTCTCCTCCTCTCCAAAACAAACTGACCCAGAGAGTAAAGCTGCTTCAGCACTGAATAAAGTAGTTTACTTTTAAAGTTAGTGTTTCCTTGATGGATACGAGCCAGAGAGGCTACAAGCTAATGCAAAGTGACCTTAGCTTCTCTGCAAACAGTTCTGGAGGTTTAACGCTTCATAGTTGATCTGTAAGTCCTCTTACATTGCCAAACATTGGTACAAACCAAGGTGTTAACCTCTGATTGTCGTCCTAGAATCAGACATAAATCTGACAAGAAGTCCTGTTGCCTGATCTAGGGTAAAAGCTTGGATTAAAAAGTACATATTTATGAATGCTTCTGGCAGACAACTAAAATGCTTTTGCACACGAAAGCAGGGGTGGGGTGGATGTGGGGGTCTCTATTGACATGGAGATATTCCTTTATGGGCTGTAAAACCTAAGCTTTTCATCAAACTGCTTTTTAATAGGATTTTAAAATGACACAAATTAGGGCACCGCATTATGCTAACAATAAAAAACAGTAGTAGTAAACAGAGATACAAAAAATGGTTGAGACCCAATCCAGAGGCCTCATGTCTTTTATCCTCGGTAGGTTAACAGGCGTCTGCTGTTACTCTCCACTGATCAACCCTGAAATATAAACCAGAGAGACAAAGAGCGAAGTTGTGAAATTGAATATTAATAACAAACACTTATTAACATCTTATTAACAGTTTGGATCATCAGTTTCACTAAAACCTACCTGTGCACATGATGGACGCACTGTAGCTGCTTGACCGGGTTAATCACTACTGTAATAAAAGGACTGTTAGTATTATTCAGAAAACAAGTCATAATCCAGACAATATGTATATTTTATATTATATTTATTATACCAAATAATTGCATCATCGTCTGGACTTTTGGTCAGGTCATTGTAGTATTGCTTTACCATCTGAAGCTCAACACTTACATCTGAACAAAACAAAACATATTGTTTCAAAGAAGTGGATTCATTTAATACACTAATGGAAATGTATCGACTTTTCAATTACGATCAAATGTACAATATTTTTTGTGATTTTGTTTTGTTTCCTTTACCTGGGATGGAGTAACCATCTATATATAAGTACAGTCCATCTGTTTTGAGTGACAGCCTGATTGATTCCTGGATCGTGCTCTCCAGTTTCTCCAAGATCTCCGACTAAATCAGCATTGAAATATTTATTACTTATCACTGACGTTTTTGAACATGTATGTTTGTGTTGCAGTGTTCCTAGTTGAATTTTACTGCTGGACGAAATATAAAATGTGACAAACCTTCAAGTCTCTCAGCTGTTTCATCATGGCATCTTTAGCCTGAGCAAACATGACTTCCTTTGAACCATGCACGTGCATTTCAATAGTTTCCCTCATGTTTTCCAGCCAGCCTTCTCCTCTAAATTCTTTTGCTCCTACATAAAACAGAAAAAAATAAACATAAACATTTTGCAATGTAGAAAAGTGTAAAAGTGTATTTCTATGTCTGTAATGATCTTCTGTCTTACTGTCATAGCATGGTTTCATGGTCTCCTCGATTGTTGTTGTCAGGCTGCTGTAGATCGTTTTCTTTCGCTCACGGATGAGTTTGTTGAGGTTTGTTTTCATTTTCTCTTCCTTAGAGAGAGAATGTGAAGCAGATAACATATTTTCATCTTTCCCTTTATAGATTTTACCTGGAAAATCAGTACATTATTCAAACTGATAGCACGTGTTCACCAGCTGGGGGTGCACTTTTCCCAATATCAGAATATTCTATTGTAATCTTTAGTGTGTCTTCATGACTTGGGGCAGGGTCAGCTTTACAGCTGCAGTTAACTTTTCAAAGCCATCTCCAGTTCATGAGTTATTCCAGTACAATGTATATGAATATGTTGACTGATCAAAATGTATTATATTTCATAATATTGCTCACCCTTCCACTACAGTCTCCCTGGCTTTACAATCATATCTGATAACGTCTAATGAATAGGATCCTTTACCTCTGTCTTGAGAAATGTCAGCTGCAGTTTGACATTTTCGTACTCCTTATTCATCATCAGCCTCTCTGTGCCAAGTGAAAACGCATTGATGACCCCGTTGAATGGTCCACTGTTTCCTTCATTTCTAAAACATAGTAACAAAAATAAATGATTAAATTCATAAGGCCCCAACAAGTTTTTAAATCATGTATTTAAATGTATTATAAAACTTAATTTATCCAACACAGGGTTTTATGTCTTTATTATGTCATTTCTTACGGGAAGGTCTTCTTAAATTCTTCGTCAATGCTGTCGGTCAAACATGAAGATAACTTCATATTGATGTTTATTGATTTCCCTTTTTTTGGTTTGTGGATGCCGCCCTTCTCAACTACACACTTCAATATCTTGTGAAATGCACCACCTTTTATTGTCTGAAACAAAATTAATTTTGTAAGACACATTTTCATTTTAAGAGCAGTTGTTTTTGATTGAATTATAAATTAAATACTTACGTTAGGATTAAGGACCGACTTTAAGACTTTTTCACATGAACTTTTAGATTTTTCAACCCCCTCACTGAGGCATCTTTCAAAAGCCATAACGGTCTCATCCATGGGTTTCTTGACTTTATCAAGTTCAAGACTCAGCTTTTCTTCAAGTTCTATGGACACAGCCATCTTTATGTTAGCCTGAAACCATACACAACAAATTCATTATTTAAAGCAATACAACCATAATTCAATATGGGATTTTTTTTTCAAGCCCTTACAACAAAACGTACAAAGCCCTTTAATTACCGTAGCAATGCATCCTCTCTGAAGCAACACAAACTCAGTAAATCCAATACCTTGTTGGTTCCACAGGTAACATTAAATGTAAGCAGTCTGTCTTTTACTTTACAATTTTTACACAACATTTTAGTGTATGCAGCTTAATTATTTTCTATGAATGTTTTTATTTTCTGTCAATATTAAAGACAATAAAAGATGTTGTTACTTGATCTTACCCCTTCTCTGCTGCTGGCTCCCTGAATCAGAGAGAGAATCCCGCGAGCTCCGGACACATAGTTTCTTGTCTCAGAGTGCCAGTCATTGAGATCTTTCAGGAATTCCTGCAGTTTGGGAATTCCTGTAAAAATGGTAACACACTTACATTACATTCTTGAATTTACATGTTATACTCAATTAGTATCTCTACATATTTATTGGAGGAGATAAAACCATTTTCATCCGGGGCTCACTTATGGAGACTTGAATCACCTGTTTCATCTGGGTCTAGATGTTTCTTTCTCAAGAACTCTTCAGAGCTCACTGTGAAAACCTTGAAACAGTCCTCACTGAATTGTTTCTAAAAAAAAAAGAAGTTTCGATATAAAAGCAGGTTTGCAGTTTTGGACAATATTTGTGATTTTTATTTAATATAACTCACCTTAACGTCTTTTAGTTTGCTGAATTCTGCGTTCACTTTTCTCTTGGCTTGCTCATTTCGTTTTAATATCCGAACACGAACACCAGCTTCTGACCTATATGAAAAGATTTGTATTTGAAGAATCACATAAACTGCCTATACATTCCAGGATATCATATCACTATGCAGCATACTCATCACTTAAAATAACCAGTGATCACATGGAGTAGCGTAATCTAGCATCACAAAGTGTTTGTGAAGCAACAACATTAGGACAGAAATAATTGGCTGAGATGTTGAGGAATCAAGACACACATGCAGACATTTTAGAAACATGGATACTGTTATGATCATGAATAACCTGGTTGATCATGTTTCAAGTGAACATTATATCCCTGAATACGATCAAAACCAGGATACTAATGTGCCTGTAAACGTAATCAATGTTTCCATGGTTTCTCCTCTTGGCCATCTCCGTCTCAAGCGTCAGTGTCTAAATTGGATGTTACATTTAACTGTGTACTTTTTGCATGTTAAACCACTTACTGATCATCTGAACCTCCAATAATATCAGACTTGGTGCAGATAAAATGAATCTGCTGACACTCGCCACCATTTTCCATGAGGCTGCAGGATTCTTTCAGGATCTCCCAGGATTCTTTTTCTGAAGCTGCTCGATTTATCTCAGCCACAATCCACACAGTAGAACAACTTCCAACAAGCTGGAGGGGAATACAGCAAATAATAACGGTTACATTGTCAGTGTAACCTTCCACAGTAATCAGAACTTTATGTGGATAAATCACCTTTTTCCACATCTTGTCTCTGCTCTTGTTACGGTCCCCGTTTCCAGGAAGATCCACAAGTGTGACGTGCTGGAGAAAACCCTTCTCCGGCACCCTGACAGTCACACACTTCACCAGTGGCCAATACCACCTCTTCACGTCTTTAGCATCTTCCTCGTTTGACTCACTTCGTGTGTATTTGACCAATTTTGGAGATAACTCTTCAGCCTAAAATAAATAATAAAACAAGAGGCAATGCAAGGCCATTTATTTTATATTAACACACTTTAAATTGCTTAAAAAGATTGTGTTAAAGAATTATTACAGCATAACATTAATAATAATAGTAATTCATTACGTTTTTTCTTAGAGTGGTTTGTCATGTGGTCAAAGCGCTTTACATGACATCTTACACATATTTGACATGTAACAGTTATTCAAAGTACATTTGAAACCCTATCACTGAAACAACCAAATCTGAATTAAATACACAAGTAGCAAACGTTTATATTTTAGTAATGGGGAACAATTAGGTTTAACATTTTTAACATGATTTGAAATGTAAAGCTGGTAGTGACTTAAAATATCTAGGAGGTTCATGCAAGCAAATTGGTTACTGGTGGACATTTTACCACAAGTAGATATGGTTTACAGAGCATGTACATACCGAATTTACGTTCACATTCTATCGTGAAACTACACGAACCAAGAGTTTGTTTTATGAAATTATATAAGTTTTAGTCTTACTTACTGTATCACTTGTCAAAATCTTACTCTTGGATTGGAGAAATTCAGGAATTTCTCTGAAATATTTTTTATCCATGAGGTCTTCAGCGGATTTTTTTCTCCATTCTTCTCCATACAACTCTGACAGCTTTTCAACACTGTCTTGATCATCTTCGTCTTCTGCCTTATCTTTGTTATCACCAAGGAAATTAAGCAAGGTCCACAACTCCTCTTTCCACTCCTAAAAAAAAAATGTTGTATTATTATGGCATGTTGTGTAGTCAGCATATATATTTATTTGCAGCTTCATCATAAAAGTTGAAATAGCTCTAAGTTAACAAACATATTTAGCTAATTTTACCTCTTTTGTAATGAACTCGATTTCTGCCTCATACTTTGGGTTACGCATGTTAGCCTCCACTTTAATCATCACTGAGGTACATGCACTGATGCTTCCAGAGGGCAAGAGATTCTTCACTCCAATGATGGCATTTATCAGAGAGCTCTTTCCAGCCCCCGTTTTACCAAAGACGCCGACCACCTCCCTCTTGTCTGTCTCCAAATCGTTGATGCTATTTCTGTTGTGCAAGAGTTTGAATTTGGGTTATTGATCAAATTAACAAATGTAACAAACACTAAAAGATTGTGTCAAAATCAAAAATAAATCAATCTGCATGTACGAACATCCTATTTAAACATAATACTATCGTCAGACTAATCTTTGGACTTTAAAAATGGTGGACTCTTACAAATCACAACAGTGTCCTCAGTGCTGTAGAATTTCGAAAGGTTTACTTTGGTCTCTTTGAACTCTTTCCCCTTGCTCGAAAACACCAATACTTACTTCAGGAACTTGTTGAGCTTGTTGTCTTGATTAGGTAGTTTCTGGTGGACATTTTTCATGATGTATTTCACATCAGATCGAATGTAATTTTCTGTAAGAGTAAAAGTAAAGAACTATTCAGCAGGAACCAATAACCAGTATATCCATTAAGATGTATTCCCAATGAAGCAATCAAGAATGGCAAGTATCTTCCAGTTTACGGCCATTATAACTTAAAGGTCCCATGTCATGGCCATTTCTATTGATCATGATTCCATTGAGGTCTACTAGAATAGATTTATATTGTGCAAGGTTCCAAAATCACATTGGTTTCTCATACAGCATCTCTGTATAGTTAGTATGTGTATTCACTCTCTGTCCTACACGGCTTGTTGGAGCTCCTGCCCCCCCTCCCTATGAGCCCACTGTGCTCTGATTGGTCAGCTCGCCCACTCTGTTCTGATGAGTCCACCACCGTTACAGCGGAACATCAGTGATGATTTGTTACAATGGCGTTAGCAACCAGAAAATGACACCAGTAATGACAAACAGATGAGAATGCTGCGCGGGGTCTGGGTGCCGTGTTGGCGGGACGTTGCGCGGCTCGCTGCTATGATTCTTGATTGCTGTGAGGAGCTCCACGGATTGGTCCATTTGGACCAATGGGTCCATTTGGGTATGGTCACGTCACGGCGTTCTGGGGCAGCATAGACAGGTCTTTTCTGTGTTAGAGTTTTACTCACAGGGTGTACTTTGAGGGTTTGTGACTCTGCAGACCGTTTACATGCAGAAAAACTTTCATAACACACAAGGGGACGGGTAATAACCAGAAAAGCATGACATTGGACCTTTAATAAGAACTGTGTTGCAACATATATGTAAGTTCATTTGCTGAACAATAAAACATTAAACACATTATAAGTATTAACCCATTTTGGAAAGTAATAATAATACCTGTGTATGATCCTTGTTTATCCTCAGGTGGTCGTTTTCTGGCTGGTGATTGGCTGGACTCACCCTGGAGTTCCTCTTTCCTCTTTCCTTGATTTTATTTTTGGGAAATAACATATATAATTTTTTCGTTAAAAATGTTTCTCAACATTGTTTAGATGTAGCAGGTTTATTATTGTTCATAAAATATCAATAAAACTTCATATAATCCATAAGACACTTTGTATCTCACCTTCATCATTTCTGTTGCTGGTGGACGGACAAACCTGAGGATGAACATGAACATTTGACTCTTTGTCCTCTCACAGGGAGTTACAGGCTTGAACACACATCGTCACAATTCACACACACACCTACATTTGCATTTCATTTTCCTTTCAAAACTCTAGGCAAAATAATATATACTTGAAACATGGCTATCAAGTGATCACATTCATCATTCTTTTTACTGAATGAACAACACTATGAACAAATTAAACAGTTCACAGTTCTTCAGTTAAAGGTGACTTTGTCTCAAGATGCTTCAAATATCAATGCATGAAGGATTGAGTCAAGTTCAATGATAACAAGCATGGTCAATTTAAAGTTATCATTACCTGAGCAGAAACAGCTTCCTCCCATTTACATTGCGAATAAAAGAAATACTCTTGGTGGCCATGTACAATGTTAAACAGCAATGACAATATAAAAAGTGAATTCAACTGCATTCAACTAACTTCAACAGAAGATTCAGATGTTTCCGGATCCGATGTGTTTTGTTCCTCCTAGTTAGAAAAGAAAAGTCTCAAATCAATAATAGTAAAGAACTTTGATAAAATGATAGTAAAGTCAACAAGATATATTATACTAATTGTATGCAGATGTTGTACAGTCCTTTGGATAAATGAGACCAAATACAGTATCTGTTTAAAAATGCAGACATTACCTTTAACAACCTGAGTCCGTTTTTGAATTTTGACCGTGGTCCCACAATTGGGATCAAGGCAACAATTTCTTGATCTTCCAGACAGTAAAGACTTTGCTTGTCAACGCCCTGATCTGTAAACAAAAATTTAAATTAAGATAAATGCCAACCAATTGCACATTTCTGTAAATGCGTATTTTGCATGGGGTGAAATGTGAGTTCATCGGTTGAAAATATGTTTTAAAGAACATTACAGCCTCATAAGGTTGTCTGAACTGAATTCATATTGGTAATATGTTGTTATTTGTTATTTTCTGTCTTGATTTCAGTGCTGCTGAAAAGACGCTACAGAAAATGAGTTATTCTGAAGTTAATAGATAATAGTTTCTTCTCTGTGTGAAGATGAAGTCTTTACGATTGTTTAAGTATGTCAGCGATATGTCAATAAGTTACTGAGTAACGATGTTGAGGCAGATTATGTGTCTTCAAGTAGATGCTTAGATATTTCAATCCTGGAAGGTCATATCGACTTTGTATAATATTTTTGCCCAACAAAAAGCAAGGGAATACTTTACCTTTAAATATTTGTATCCATTCGCTGAGACTCCATTCAGTTAATTTGTTGCAAACAAAATCATCCATGATTAAGAGTAGCAACTGGAAAGTCAAAAATAATTATTTTAATCAACAAAATAACTACTTGTGAGAGTTTTGATATTTTAATAGAAAAATAAAGGGTTATTAAAGTGATAATGGCTGCCTAATGGAAGTGTTAATATGAAGCATAGGAAATATATGTCAGAACACATGGTAAGCAAAAATAAATGTTTTAGCACAAGATCCGCTAAACCAGAGTGTATAATATAAAGTTATGCAACACCCATCACAGTCAATGACTCGAGACGTATCAACATACTGGTTTACAGCGATAAGGCACGCATTCAAATCGATGTAGTTTGTTGTTTTGTTGTTCACAGCATCGTCCTTTAGATGTTCGAAAGGGCAATAAGAGTCACTTGATCATCTTTCTTTATTTCATTTAGCTTTATTATACCAGGAAGTCCCATTGAGATCAACACATTAAAATACATCATATACAATACATTTCATATAGAAAATGACATGCAAAAGAATATGAATCGTTCCCAAGCTTACCCGTAGCGTACAGCCAAAATCGGGTTAACGGAGTCTCCTGCTCATTATCTCAATAACCGCCCAACACAACTAGGAAAACGAAACTTAAAGTATCTTGTTTCCTCTCTATGAGGCGCGAAACATTACTCCTCCCACACTAAATGAATCACGTCTTATTTATTTATGTATTGCTCTTAAAGTCATTAGAGGTCCTTTCTTTAATCATGTAGGTATTTTCATGTCAAGTGTTTGTATAATTATTTCCTCTTAAGGGAGGATTAAGAAATTCAGAATATGATTGTCACTTTAGTTGAACAAACAAGTCACATAAATCTGAAACATGACACGGGGTCTCTAATCCAAAAAGGCTGGGATCAGGGTTCGAGTTATAAACTGAGCTCTAGGGTCTTTGAAACTAACGCTTGCGCGCGCCTGCACGCGCACGCCCCCCCCCCCCACACACACACACACACACACACACACACACACACACACACACACCAATAATAAATATATGGACAGGGATAAGATTTTATTTTATTTTGAGTTAAATGCATCAATCTGGTGCATTTTGAGGGGGAAATAAAGAGATCACACACCCGAAACAGATTCCACATGTAGACAGACAGTCACCCTGTGTGAGGCAAACCAACATTTGCGCAGCGTTGCGTTCACAATAGCCTACATAAAAAAAAAAGAGGGCCAGCAGCCCTCTACTTGCTACAAACCTAAATATGAAAAGGTTCAACTATGCACACACACACACACACACACACACACACACACACACACACACACACACACACACACACACACACACACACACACACACACACACACACACACACACGCACACGCACCAGCACACACACACACACACACACACACACACACACACACACACACACACACACACACACACCCACACACACACACACACACACACACACACACATCATCTCGGCTCGCACAGCATGCTCACGGGCATAGATTATGCAATAATGTATTGCGCACCTTGGAGGTGCAGGTACATTGTCATTCAAGAGATGTGTTGTTCTTTTGGAAAACGTGTTTTTCTTTTAGCCTATTTACCTCGTTAACGTAAATAATACTCATTAAATTGACACATGCATTATTTGTGATTAAAATAATGGTTGTTGGTAATGTATTAGCGACCCCCCAGCTCGCGTTACATTTGAAAAACGAGTAATCTGATTATTACTTTCATAAACCTGAAGTGAATAAAATGTGGAATACTTATTGGAATTATTGGTGGAAAGGTTTCCTCACAAAATGTAATATTCCTTTATCTGGGAGTTTATTATTCAGATCACAGGTTACTGTTGGCCGTAACCGAGCTAAAACAATCCACTAACCCTGTCCTATTTTTACTCTCCGTCACGTCTCCCGCTAGCTCTCCCTAGCTTCCCGCGTCTCACTCCCCAGGAACCTCCCACTTCCGGCCCCAACCAACCAGACAACACTCCCACCCAAACTCACAGCTACAGGTCACAAGAACCGTCCAGTGTCACGTTCACTGACACTCTGTAAAATGCAAACAAACTCTGAACAACAAACACATCAAACATCAACATTATAACCAGCCCGTTACAATATATATATATATATATATATATATATATATATAGAGAGAGAGAGAGAGAGAGAGAGAGCGAGAGAGAGAGAGAGAGAGAGAGAGAGAGAGAGAGATATTATGCAGCGTGTCTGTGAGGCCACGGCCCCGCATGAAGATGAGAGATATCTTTTAACATATATTGAAAGTTAGAAACGGAGATGGTTCGATAAAATGTGCAAGATAACGTTTATGTAGAATTTTTTTATTGTTGAAATTATGACATTTCATAACGGGATGAAATCAAAGTGAATGGTCTGCTGCTGCTGAATGCATCGGGCAAGTGACTGGAAAACGTTTTAAGTTATTACATCGTTTCAGATAATAATACAAATTATTATTAACATTAATGTTAACAATAATTCATTATATTTAGAGGCGCCTTTCAAAGCACCCAAGGACACCTTACAATTCCTAAAATATTCTAAGGAAAGGTTTAACACAACCTGATCTCAACAGAATGCGTGACTCCACCACGACTCCTTAACACCGCATTGCTTGGTGGAGCTACATTTACGTGTCGGCACTGGCACCACGCCAAAAAAAAACAATGTAAAGTGAATGAGGCTCTTTTGTCGTGGTGCACACACGCATTTCTACAAGGTCCTGCAGTGAGCTTTTATTCTATAAAACGTTTTTAAAATCTAGGGGAGACCGGGTGCAGTTGAAACACGGGTTGGTTGTAACACCCTCAATATCTCCAATCATAAACAAGCTAGAGTGATGACACTCACTCTGCACATGCGCAGTTAGATGGTAAGATCGCCGAAATAAAAAGGAGCCACGTTTGAATATCTCACGTAAGTTATCAGCAAAAGTGTGTTTCTGAGGTCAAATATTAACTAAAATGATATGATGTATTTTTTGGATACTGTCTTGAGTTCAAAATGTCTCGGAATCCAAACTAGTATTATTAGAATCACTGTTTTGTAAGCTACAAATATAGCTAGCTAAATATGGGTTAAGCTAGCAATCAGGCAGGTTCACAGGGGGTGAAGCAAGACTGGTGGTTCTGGGACGGTTGTAACGGGACGGTTGTAACATTGCACATTTACAATGATGGCTCATTTGCTTGAATGATCAATTGTTCATTCAAGCATTGATTGGTGTGCATTGTCCCCGTAAAAATAAACAGAATTAAATACTGTACAGTAGGCATAAAGTGTGTGTGTGTGTTTACAGTATGCCAAGTATCAGACAGAGGAAGACCGACAGGGGAGTGCCACTTGCTCTGCTGCAGGTAGCCTCAGGTGAAGTTCAGGAGGGCAAATCATTCAGGGAAGTGGCAAAGTCCCTGGATATATGCCATGTCACCCTGTACCAGTTCCATAAGAAGAGGCTGAGGTTGGAGAGTCAGGGATCACACACACCCCCAAGAGTAGGCTACTGGACTCCAAAGAAGGTGTTCTCAACAGCAGGAGATGCTATTGAGAGACTACCTGATGGAGGCAGCTGATCTATATTATGGTCTCAGCTCAAAGGAGGTAGGTCATAATTAAGGTAGAATAGGCTATCTATAGGCTGCTGAACAAAAGAAAAGTAAGTGATCAAATATATTGAGGCCTATAGTGAACAGACAAGTGAAATATTTTCCAATGTATATTCATTTTAGGTGCGGAAGTTTGCCTATGAATTGGCAAAGAACTACAACTGCAACTTCCCTCAAACCTGGGCAGAGAAAGAGATGGCTGGAGCTGACTGGCTCACAACGTTTTTGAAGCGGCACCCTACCCTCTCCATACGTAGACCTCAGGCTACCAGTCTCTCACGGGCTACAAGCTTCAACCGAACAAATGTTAAAAAGTTTTTTGACAACCTGTCTGCAGTCCTGACGAAGCATGAGTTTGTCACACAGGACATTTGGAATATGGACGAAACCGGAGTCACAACTGTCCAAAACCCTGGGAAGATTGTTGCCAGAAAAGGGACGAAACAAGTCGGCAGTGTGACATCTGCAGAGCGGGGCACTCTCGTCACACTTGCATGTGCTGTAAATGCATTGGGGAATTCCATCGCCCCAATGATGATATTCCCTTCTTCACCAGCAATGGCCCTCCTGGCTGTATTGGCACAGCAAATGGGTCTGGGTGGATGCAAGAGGAAGACTTTTTGGTCTTCCTCAAGCACTTCCAGAGCCATACCAAGAGCTCACAGGAGTCAAAGGTGCTGCTGATTCTGGACAATCACTCCTCCCACCTTTCTGTGGAGGGGATTAATCTTTGCAGGAGCAATGGGATCATCCTCCTCTCTTTTCCTCCCCACTGTTCTCACAAACTACAGCCCTTAGATCGCACTGTATATGGGCCACTGAAGAGGCACATCAACAGCCGCTGTGACAATTGGATGAAGACTCATCCAGGAACCACAATGACCATTTACGATCTGCCGGGCATTGTGAAGAGTGCCCTTCCTCTGGCTGCAACGTCATCAAATATCCAGGCAGGGTTCGCGTGCACTGGAATTTGGCCTTTTAATAGACATTTTCAATGATATCGACTTTGCTCCATCCCAAGTCACAGACCGCCCACCACCAGAACCTTCTACCATTGCAGCTCCAACACCAACTGTGGCATCCTCTCCTCCACTCGCAGCCTCCTCTCTTACACTCGCAGCCTCCTCTCCTCCACTCGCAGCCTCCTCTCCTCCACTCACAGCCTCCTCTCCTCTACTCGCAGCCTCCTCCCCTGTCAGGCCATGTGTGGAGCCTGGGACATCATCCTCTGCAACGCCTTTCTCACCCTTGTCCATCCGTCCACATCCAAAAGCTGGACCAAGGAAGCAGACCACAAAGGGGAGAAAAAGAAGAGAAACCGCTGTCCTCACAGACACTCCGATGAAAGATCAACTCGAGGCTGAGAAAAAAAGATCTAACGCAAAGAAGTCTAAAGCAAAGACAAAAATCAATTTCGGCCAAAAAACCAAACCCAACAAGAAGCAGAAGATGCAGGCCTCATCTGATGAAGATGAGGCCAAATACTGCATTGTGTGCCTGGAGAGCTACTCCAGGTCCAAGGAGATCTGGTTGCAGTGTTGCTCCTGTAAAGCCTGGGCACACAAGGACTGCACAGATGGAAGTGCCTTTTACACCTGCCACAACTGTGAATCTGATTAATTCTGGTGTTCTGTTTTAAGTTCTGTTCAAGTTCTGTTCATTGTTCATTGTTTGTTGGAGGATGTGTGAAATCCCATTAAAATCTTGTTGCCTTAGAATTTGACAGCTTTCCCTATTTTTTTGTCATATAGTGTGAAAAAGGGTAACCTTTATTAAGATGTTACAACTGTGCCTGCATGGGTTACAACTGTCCCTGTACACAAGGACAGTTGTAACAGTTGAGTTTAAAAAAAAAAAAAAACATTTTCCAACCTGTACTTATTCCATAAAAACATCTTAAAGACATTGTTTCAGTAGCTGACATATTGATAATGCATAATATATCAAAATGGCTATCCAATTGTAAATGGTTTTTTACTTATTGGGGAAAAGCCCCAAAAGTGTTGCAACTATCCCTGGTCTCCCCTACTTTATAGCTTGTAGTATAGGTACTAACTCACGGGACGGGAGGCTTCTTTTATTGTATTTGTATTCATAATTTTAATTTTTCGTCAGAATGTAAAAATTACATTAGTTACGAATTTTTGTTCTCAAAAAACAGTGCATTGTGTGTAAAACTGTGATTTTTATTAAATTAGCTAGTTTTTAAGGAAGGCCAGAGCTTCAGCAGTGTCAAATAGATTGTTCCCTTTAGTTAACGTTATTTAAAAGATAATGATCATGTCCCCTTTATTGTATTACGAGCGTCCATTCCCATTGGATAACGGAGAATTTTACACCCGAAAGTAAGTATTCTCCTTACTGTCGATTGATTTTACATTGATATCTGCACTACTCATCAACTCAAAATCACCAAATCATCCTTGTTAATTACACAACATTGATTGGTTTAAATGATGTACAATGCTTTTGTATTTTCCCCCTTCGATTCGGAGAAACAAATATTTTTTCAGAGTTTTTGGATGGCAGAAGACACTACACTACCCAGAATCCTCAGCTATCGTTTGGGACTACACCATGTCAGAGCCCCATACTTTATTCAGCAGTCCTTGCTTTACTCTTTGAAAGTCATCATGAATGCATTGTAAATGGTTTTGCTGCATTAAATAATACACATCTGTCGTAGTTCTTTATTTATCTACAGAGATCGGGCATCAGAATATCGATGCTTGAAGGATTGAGTCAAGTTCCATGATTACATGTTACGATATCTGAGAGGACCCAAACGCAGGACACGGCAGAGTGTTCAAAAAGGGTTTATTAGTGAACAAAAGGTGCGGGAAGGATAATCCGGCAGGAGTGGCGAGGAAGTGGAGGCTGGTGACGACAACACGGCGGTCAGAGAATGATCCTGGAGCACAGGAAGAAAACACGTTAGCGTCAGAACATCCAGAAATAAGGTAGCTGATAATGCTGAGTAGCCTGGAGGTTTACCACTGTGGTTTAACAACGATCTGGCGCCGACAGGTTGTGGAGCCTCTGCTGATATGCCGTTGTAGATGGCTGATGAGAATCAGGTGTGAGGGTGAACAGCTGATTGCAGCAGGTGAGCCGGGAGCCAGAGTGACAGCCACCACGCCCACACAACAGGCAAAGGGAAAACATCCCCAAGGAGGCGGCTAGAAATGGAAAGCCACCACATTACAAGCATGGGCAATTTAAAGTAATCATTACCTGAGCAAAAACAGCTTCCTCATCATACTCCCATTTACACTGCAAATAAAAGTGATACACTTAATGGCCATATAAATAGTTGAACAGACATTGACAATATAATATGTATGATTGTAATAAATGTCTTAGTTGATACGTGAATTAAACTGCATTCAACTAACTTGAACAGAAGATTCAGATGTTTCCGGATCTGATGTGTTTTGTTCCTCCTAGTTAGAAAAGAAAATACTCTCAATTAAGTAATGAAATGTTTCGTAAAGGCTATGTCAATGATATATTTGAATCCTTTGTCTTTAGGCATCATTAAAGCTTTTAACAGAGTCCACATAAAGTGAAATCAATGAGACTATCAGAGTATTTGTGAAACAGTGTACATTACCAATAACAACTTGAGTCTTTTCTTGAATTTTAGTCTGGTTCCAACAGTGGGGATCAACAAAGCAATTGTTTGATCATCCAGTTCATAAAGAGCTTCCCTGTCAATGTGTTGCTCTGTCTTAAAAAAAAAGAAAAAAAATGAAATTTCTAGAGTGATAAATAATTATTTTTTAATAAGGATTACAGCCTCGGAGCACATCGCCTGGATCTCTGTGCTGAATGTACAGTATAATGGCTTTTGTCTTGATTTCTGCGTATAAACCACAAGATACTACAGAACATCATTACTTTCAATGTAATTATGTTTTGATTATTGAAAATGTGCAAGATCTCAAAAAGTTCAAAACAATAATCCACAAAAATAAAAGATTATGTAGAATAAATAAAATCATTTTGATGATTCATTTAGACAAGATTTTTGCCCAACAAAAAGCACGGGAATACTTTACCTTTAAATGTTTGTATCAATTCGCTGAGACCCCATTGAGTTAATTTTTTGTAAACAAAATCATCAATGATTAAGAATAGCAACTGGAAAGTACACAAATAATAGTTTTAATCAACAAAATAACTACTTGTGAGAGTTATGATATTTTCATAGAAAAATAAAGGGTTATTAAAGTGATAATGGCAGCCTAATTAAAGTGTTAATATGCGTGTTGGAAATATTTGTGTGATCACCAGATAAGCACAAATAACTAAGTAAACATTTCAGAAATTCATTTCTAGGAGAGCCTGCTTGTTTGTTTACTTACCTGCTATTTGCACTTCATAGACTTTTAAAGAAACATGAGCTTTCAAGTTTTCTAGTGGAATTTAATCTATGTAAAATAAAATAAATGATTCTGAATCAAAGATCAATTGTTGTCAAAATATCCAACAGTCTACACAAGTACAGCTGAAATTAACATTTGAATCATGAACTACTCTATGCCAGGAAATTCATGAGCGTTTGTATTTATTTAAGGCAGAAACACAGAACAACATACAAAACACATACATACCAAACGAAAGAACATACAGCTCCCTTACAAAACAAACAAAAACATGTGCGTTGGTTTTGCAACTAATTTAATGTTAATGTGGTTTTCAAGAGCCTGGGACAAAGGTAGCAATCAAACAAGAAGCCCTAACACTTTAACATACAACATACAAATAATTTTATATAGAACATGACTTACAAACTAACAATGAAACAAAAGAATATTAATCGTTCCAAAGCTTACCCGTAGCGTACAGTCTGTTGATATGAAGCCAAAAGCAGGTTAAAGGAGTCTCCCGCTTAGCATCCCAATAACTGCCCAACTCAACCTTGAAAACGAAACTTATTAGTTTCCGCTGATAGGTGCAGAATGTTACTCTCCCCCACTAAATTAATCATGTTATTTATTTAGGTGATGCTTCTTCTTTTTTAATGCAATTTGAACTGCATTTGTGTCTGAAATGTAGACCCTTATCCTATTCCCTGTTAAAGTTGTCCTTTTCTCTAATCATATGGGTACTTTTATGTCAAGTGTTTGTATAATTCTTACCTCTTAGGGTAGAATTAAGAAGTTTAGATTATGAAACAACTCACAGAATTTGGAAACATTACATGAGGTCTCTATAAGGGTTGTACAATTTGGGACCAATCAGTAAGTAGCACGTTGGTGACATTAAAAAGCACGATCGCATTACCACTCATTATACATTTAAAAAGCTGCAGTGCCAAACTGGTTTGGCAGCAAGAGCAAATGGAAAATGATTTGATTATCTAACAATAGAAATGTATGTTATCAAAAGCCTAGAGCAGATAGGTCCTTTAACAAAAACATGAACAATACAAGTTAATTGTATTGGTTTATTGGAGTGTATACCAAATCAAATACATGTATGCAATAAGAATTGTGTGAGGAAAAAAATAGTAAATAACAAGGAACCAGATAAGCCATCATTTATATATCTCTATTTCTCATATATGAATGAAAAACACCAAAAAACATTCATTAGCAGTGAGTTTTGTCCTTTAAAATAAGAGAAAACAGATCAAAATCATTCTTTGAGAAGTTTAGTCTACATCCAAATCACCCTCCAGTAGTGCTGTGATCAATGTTGAAGATTTAATTAATTCATTGAAATTTCAGCCTAAACCTATCAAACAATGCTAAACAGAATACAAACAGATTCAAAACCCGAAAATACATATATTAAAAATACATAACAACTGTTAAATCATTCAAAGCAAAACGTCTCTATAGTGAGGACTTTTTCACTGGGGGATCTCATTCAAAACAAATCAAAGACAGCATAGCAACTCATAGTTTGCCATTATAGTCAAAATGTTCCCAGAGGTCTCTCCTCCTCTCCAAAACAAACTGACCCAGAGAGTAAAGCTGCTTCAGCACTGAATAAAGCAGTTTACTTTTAAAGTTAGTGTTTCCTTGATGGATACGAGCCAGAGAGGCTACAAGCTAATGCAAAGTGACCTTAGCTTCTCTGCAAACAGTTCTGGAGGTTTAACGTTTCATAGTTGATCTGTAAGTCCTCTTACATCGCCAAACATTGGTACAAACCAAGGTGTTAACCTCTGATTGTCGTCCTAGAATCGGACATAAATCTGCCTAGAAGTCCTGTTGCCTGATCTAGGGTAAAAGCTTGGATTAAAAAGTACATATTTATGAATGCTTCTGGCAGACAACTAAAATGCTGATGCACACGAAAGCAGGGATGGGGTGGATGTGGGGGTCGCTATTGACATGGAGATATTCCTTTATGGGCTGTAAAACCTAAGCTTTTCATCAAACTGCTTTTTTTATAGGATTTTAAAATGACATGAATTAGGGCACCGCATTATGCTAACACTAGAAAACACTCAAAGTCAACAGAGATAAGAACTTTAAAAAAAATGGTTGAGACCCAATCCAGAGGCCTCATGTCTTTTATCCTCGGTAGGTTAACTGGCGTCTGCTGTTACTCTCCACTGATCAACCCTGAAACTTAAACCAGAGAGACAAAGAGCGAAGTTGTGAAATTGAATATTAATAACAAACACTTATTAACATCTTATTAACAGTTTTGATCATCAGTTTCACTAAAACCTACCTGTGCACATCATGGACGCACTGCAGCTGCTTGACCCGGTTAATCACTACTGTAATAAAAGGACTGTTAGTATTATTCAGAAAACAAGTCATAATCCAGACAATATGTATATTTTATATTATATTTATTATACCAAATAATTGCATCATCGTCTGGACTTTTGGTCAGGTCATTGTAGTATTGCTTTACCATCTGAAGCTCAACACTTACATCTGAACAAAACAAAACATATTGTTTCAAAGAAGTGGATTCATTTATTACACTGATGGAAATGTATTGACTTTTTAATTACGATCAAATGTACAGTATTTTTGGTGATTTTGTTTTGTTTCCTTTACCTGGGATGGAGACACCATCTGTTTTGAGTGACAGCTCGATTGATTCCTGCATCGTGTTACACAGTTTCTCCAGGATCTCCAACTAAATCAGCATTGAAATATTTATCACTTATCACTGACATTTTTGGACATGTATGTTTGTGTTGCAGTGTTCCTAGTTGAATTTCCCTTGAATTAAGAAAAGTCCTTTTTGTAAATGATAAACATTAATATGTGCAGCCCAACATGTTTCAGTGAAGAATTATTTCTGTAAGACGAAATATAAATTGTGACAAACCATCAAGTCTCTCAGCTGTTCCATCATGGCGTCTTTAGCCTGAGCAAACATGACATCCTTTGAACCATGCACGTGTATTTCAATAGTTTCCCTCATGTTTCTCAGCATGCCTTCTCCTTTAATGTCTTTTGCTCCTACATAAAACAGAAACATTTTGACATAAAAATATTGCAACATAAAAATGTGTAGAAGTGTATTTCTATGTCTGTAATGATCTTCTGTCTTACTGTCATAGCATGGTTTCATGGTCTCCTCGATTGTTGTTGTCAGGCTGCTGTAGATCGTTTTCTTTCGCTGACGGATGAGTTTGTTGAGGTTTGTTTTCATTTTTTCTTCCTTAGAGGGAAAATGTGAAGCAGATAACATATTTTAAAATGAACAAGTTACAAACAAGGCCAATCTTTCATTTTATTATTTTTTCTAGATTTTACCAGGAGCATGGGCGCACTCTTTTTTTGCCCAATATCAGAATATGCTATTGTAATCTTTAGTGTGTCTTCATGACTTGGGGCAGGGTCAGCTTTACAGCTGCAGTTAACTTTTCAAAGCCATCTCCAGTTCATGAGTTATTCCAGTACAATGTATATGAATATGTTGACTGATCAAAATGTATTATATTTCATAATAATTGCTCACCCTTCCACTACAGTCTCCCTGGCTTTACAAACATTTCTGATAACGTCTAATGAATAGGATCCTTTACCTCTGTCTTCAGAAATGTCAGCTGCAGTTTGACATTTTCGCACTCCTTTTTCATCATCTTCTCTGTGTCAAGTGAAAACGTATTGATGACCCCGTTGAATGGTCCACTGTTTCCTTCATTTCTAAAACATATTAACAAAAGAGATGCTTGAATTCATAAAGCCTTAACAAGTTGTATTTCAATAATGTATTTAAATGTATTGTACAACACAATTTATCCAACATAGGGTTTTATGTTTTTATGAAGTCATTTCTTACGGGAAGGTCTTCTTAAATTCCTCGTCAATGCTGTCGGTCAAACATGAAGTTAACTTCATATTGATGTTTATTGATTTCCCTTTTTTTGTTTTGTGGATGCCACCATTCCGAACAAGACACTTCAATATCATGTGAAATGCACCTTTCTTTGTCTGAAACAAAACACATTTTGTAAGAGACATATTCATATTAAGAGCAAACATTTGTTTTGATTTAATTATAACTTAAATACTTACAGGATAAAGGACCGACTTTAAGACTTTTTCACATGAACTTTTAGATTTTTCAACCCCCTCACTGAGGCATTTTTTAAAAGCCATAACGGTCTCTTTCATGGGTTCCCTGACTTTATCAAGTTCAAGACTCAGCTTTTCTTCAAGTTCTATGAACACAGCCGTCTTTATGTCAGCCTGAAACCATACACAACACAGTCATTATTTAAAGCAATACAACCATCATTTAGTTGGAATGCTGACACAGCATTCCAACTATCTGTTGTTCTATGCACGAAATTCTTTATTATTCCACCGTGTTATTTTGCGCTGCTTCTTCTCCCACATTGAACATCGCAGAAACTCCGTTCAAACATCAAAACGTTCAGCTCGGTCGGGAATCAATGGCTATAATACAGTCGCTGGTTTATTTATGTCTGTAGGCCATTGTTATGAGTGTGGAGTGAGCATATACAACGTTAGCTTAGCCTGGTCGACCCAATCTCCATTCAGAAAACTAGCATTTTAAAAGGTTTTACGCCTGCCGTCTTGTCTGCAGACTTGTCAAACATTAATTCAAGGTTTTTACTAACCGGTATCAGTATGTTGTTACTTCGGCATCATTTAGAAACGTGTATTACAATTGAATCACGGTAAAATATGTTCATTTTGTTGTAGTTCGCTCCCGAGCCAGCGCGTCTTGTTTGAATGATGTGAGTAAACACAGCTGGCAGGCAGCCGCGGTGAAACTCGAGCGATTAGAGCAGGGGTGTCCAAACTTTTTTTCCTGAGGGCCACATACAGAAAAATATACGAAGGACTGGGCCACTCACTAGACGTGAAGTATACTGCCTCACTTCTAATGCACTAATATTGGTAAAATCAATCAAATGCAGATAAATTACGTTTGATAATTGAACATGTTTGAAGAAAAAAAGCCTCCATCACAGCTCTCCATTAGTAGATTTTAATTTTGTTTTTTACAAATAAATAAATAATTGGGCTTGTTAACACATCAACTAATGTTTGTTAAAAAATTCAACTTTAATTGACTGAATTTATTAAGTATTTGGGCTTATTAACACATGAAAACTGTGTGTATATTTTTAACTCACCAGTAATGGGAAGAATGTTGCACTCAGTGGGAGCAGTGATGCTGCGCTTTGGTCTGAAGGATAGCTGGCAGGTCAGGAGTAAGTTTGGTGGTTGAGATGCGAAGGACGTCACAGAGATGGCTGTCGGTCATTCTGGTTCTCAATCTGCTTTTGTTCAGCGTTAACAGAGAAAATGTCTGCTCACAGATGTATGTTGAGCCAAACAGACTCATCATTCGTTTTGCGTGGCGTCTCATCAGAGGAAACTTGGCCTTTTCCAAGCTCCGGTAGAAGTCAGGTAGGGAGAGAAGCTGATGTTGATTCTTCAGAGAATCATCACACTGCATTTCAATCAGTTCTAATTGCAGACTCTCTTCCACTTCTTCTGCATCCATTGAAAACGGAGCCGCAAACAGTGTGATTTTCTTCTCAATGACAGAAAAATCTTGAAAGCGCCGACTGAACTCTGTAATGAGAGATGTGATCACAGACACATATTCTCCCATTTTAGCAGAGAGGGCATCTGGAAACGCGCATTTGATTTCGGTCAGCGTGGGGAAGTGCGCTACATTGAAGTTGCGCAGTTGTGACTCGAAGAGACGGAGCTTCGCACGGAATGCTTTCATGTGCGCATACAGCTGTGATACCAGCTGCTCTTTGCCTTGTAGTCTCTTGTTCAGGGTGTTGAGATGATCAGTGAGATCAACTAAAAAAGCCAGGTCTGCCAACCATAAAGGGTCACTGAGCTCATGCAGAGGTCTGCCCTTTTCTTTCAAAAACGTGTCGATATTTGATCTCAGGGAATAAAACCGCTGCAGCACAGAGCCACGGCTAAGCCAGCGCACATCAGAATGGTAGAGTAGGTCCCCGTATTCAGCATCGACATCAGAGAGGAACGCTTGAAATTCTCTGTGGTAGAGCCCTCGTGCCCGAATTATATTGACAGTTTTCACAACTGTGTTCATCACATCGCCAAGCTGGACTGACTTGGCACAGAGGGCTTCTTGGTGGATGATGCAGTGCATTTTGACAGCCTCCCCTCCGCTCTCTCGCACCTTGGCGCATACCATAGATGCCATTCCTTTGCGCTCGCCTGTCATTGCTGGAGCCCCATCCGTTGTTAGTCCACACAGCTTGTCCCATTTAAGTCCAATCGAGTCAATTGCATCTGACACAGCTTCAAAAATGTCCTTACCAGTTGTTGTCCCCTTTAGACTCCGAAGATCAAGCAGTTCCTCCGTAATGCAAAAATTATCATCAACTCCCCGCAAAAAGATTAACAGCTGTGCAGTGTCCGTGGCATCTGTACTCTCATCACATGCAATCGAGTAAAAATCACAAGCACAAGCTTTATCTGACACTTGCTGCTTTAAGTTAGCCGACAAGTCTTCAATTCGCCGCACAACCGTATTTCTAGACATGCTAACGTTGTTAAAATCCTGCATTTTCTCCGGGCACATTATTCCCACGACTTTAGTGAGGCACTGTTTGATGAAGTCACCGTCTGAGAAAGATTTCCCATGTAGGGCAATGAGTTGAGCTACTTCATAACTGGCTATTGTAGCATTTTCTTGAGCTTTGTTTGCACGGGAAAAAAACTGTTGCTGGGTTAGCAGGCTAGCTGTCATTTGCTTCACCTTCTCTTCCCGCTCGGCGCCAGTGTAGGACGTGAAGGTCTGATGTTTCGTCTCGTAATGTCGTCGTACATTGTACTCTTTCATAACGGCAACCGTTTCATTGCAAATCAAACACACACACTTCCCCTTGGTTTCTATGAAAAAATATTCATTTTTCCACCGAGTCTGAAATTTTCTGCACTCACTTGCGATCTTGCGTCTTTTTGGTTCCGCCATTTCTGGTGACCCTGAGCAAATTTTTTCTTTGATTGCTTGCTTTGTAGGGACGCTGCCTTGTTAAAGACAGTAGCTCCATCTAGTGTTGAAACTAAGAAGTACAATACAGTTAAACGCAAATATTATGTGTGGGCCATAGTCCATTATACTTTTAGACTTTGAAACGGGCCAATTAAAAATGGTTGGCGGGCCGCAGTTGGCCCGCGGGCCGTAGTTTGGACACCCCTGGATTAGAGCGTAGTGAATATTTGCATCGCGTCCGGTGTGAACGTAGCATAAGACCAGGCTCAAAACCTGAGGGCATCGAGCATTCACAGCAGCGGGCCCTAGGCTCTGGAACACTCTGTCCCTCCATGTGAGGTCGGCCCAGACCCTGTTTTTTTTTTTTAAATCAACACATAAAACTCACTTTTTCTCTCTGGCCTTCTAGGCTTCTCTTATCAAGAATAACTTTTATCCAGGACCTTTTCCCTCTCTAACCTCTCGAGGTTTTATTATAGGGAAACGGTTTGTAGAGTGGCTTAGGCAGGCCGGGGAGCGTTACGGTTCGTAGACACAGCGTACCTCCCTATGTCTCATCAATTTCCAACTAAGGCTCCAGTGGGGACCTTGTTCCCTGAGCGTGCCTCTCCACCTATGTTTCTTACTCTCTTACTTGCTACCCTTTGCCCTCAACCTATTCTATGGGAGTGCTTGTTCTTCCGTCTGTCTGTCTGTGTCTGTGTATTCTCTTGTTCCGATTAACCCAGCCAAATGTTTTCTTGTTTTGTGTCTATATCTACGCCGGGATCCGGAGTCGAGGCTGATCTTCTTGCTGTAGTCCTGTGTCCTGGATCCTCTATCATGGAGAGACAGCAAGCGCATTTCGTGGCATCTGCGGGCAGTGGCAAGTACTTCCGGTATCTGCCACGGAGGCCGCTACTCCGTGGTATCTGTGGCAAGTATATGCCACAGATGCCACAACTTGCCGTGGCAAGTATATGCCACAACCATGCCACAACTTGCCGTGGCAAGTATATGCCACAACTTATATATGCCACAACTTGCCGTGGCAAGTAAATGCCACAAGTTAAGAGTTAAGAGAAGGTTTACGGTAGCTGCCACTCGCCTTCCGTGGCAAATGCTGATATTTAAACCCGTATTTATCGCGTAAAATGTCGCTGTTTTGGCATGACTTTATCGGACTGATATGATCTGTTACTGATGGTCCGATCATATTTTTCAAAAAGATTATATATTATATGTTCTATAGATTTTACTTGGAGAACGTGGTTTGTTAAAATAAATAAACGTGCTATTTTTATGATAATACTCAAGATATATTATTAGTACGTTTACATAAAGATCGAACATTGTTGACCAGAGGTGGGAAATAGGCTAACTTGTATACTCAAGTACTGTACTTGTGATTTAGAAATAGCCTACTTGTACTTTAGTTGAGTATGTAAATGGTATGCTACGTAGTAGGCTACTTACCCCACTACAATTCAGAGGTAAATTGTGTAATTGTAGCCTACTCCCCTACATTTATTTAATACGCTACATTTAGTTACTTACAACAGATTCTGATTAATGATGATACATATAATCAAGTCTTAAATCAGACTTTATAGTTACTCCTGGAGTAAATTCACAAGATACCCTACTACAGTATACAAAGTCATTAAAACTCGCTGCACCTTTACCAGCTTTGAGAACACTTTCATGATCAATCATTATAATGAAAACATGTAATATGCACTTTAAGTATATTGTTATGCTAATCATTTTTGCGCTTTTACTTGAGTAACATTTTAATGCATGACTTTTACTTGTAACAGAGTATTCCAACATTTAGGTTGGCTACTTCTACCTTTACTTCACACTAGAACCAGCAGGGGTCGCTGTATAGCCTACCTAAAACCACCAACGTGTCAAATGAACGAATGCATTGATTTTCAAGGTACAATGTTATTTTATTTATCATACTAGAACACAATGAGTGTTGCCACTAATCGCCGTGGCATGTGCCTTGGCATTTGTGGCATCTCCCACAAGTATATGCCACAGATGCCACAACTTGCCGTGGCAAGTATATGCCACAGATGCCACAACTTGCCGTGGCAAGCATATGCCACAACTTGCCGTGGCAAGTATATGCCACAACTTGCCTTGGCATTTGCGCATGCTGAACGGGAGTTGCCACAAGATGCCAGAGTTAAGAGAAGTTTTACAGTAGCTGCCACTCGCCTTCCGTGGCAAATGCTGATATTTAAACTCGTATTTATCGTGTAAAATGTCGCTGTTTAGGCATGACTTTATCAGACTGATCTGTACACAGGACTGATGTGCGATCTCTATTTTTCAAAAACATAATAAATTATCATTTATATTCAATTTTACTTGGAATAGCCTACGTGGTTTGCTAAAATAAACAAACGTGCTATATCTATGATAGTAGGCTAAACATAGGCCTATATTGTAATAAAAAAAGAAATATTGGCAAGTGAGCGTTGCAACGCAAGCCCTTGGCAATTGTCGCTTCTTGAGGGGAGTTTCCACTGCTTACTACGATAACCAGGTGTATTCTTACTAGTAAAGACAAATAATTAAAAAATAAATATCTGTATTGACACAGCAACGTGTACAATGGTGTTATTAGACTTGGCTACAGACTTAGGGCAATACCATGAGAAGGATAAATACTTAAATAAACATGAAGAATGTTGTCTTAAGCATGATACTCCAAGCAATCCTCATTTAACCGTATAAAGTTGATTTAATATGTTGAGGAAAGAGGGTTACAATGTAATATAATTACACCCTTGTTAAAACTTTTTTTGTGCATCAGTAAAAAGGTTATATGTCATGCATGCAAATATCAAATCATTGTGCTGCTAATTAACATAAACAGATTTTGATATTATACGTTGTATTTATTTTATTTATCTAAAATGTTGAAATCTTTGCGTTACAGCAGTGATAAGGGATAGGAAACATAAAATAATAATAATGAAAAGAAACAGGAAATAATTTACACATTATTAGTAGATATTTATCTACAGAGTATCTAAAGATTAAACAATATAGCCTACTGAATATGTAAGAATATACTATAATAAACCATCTTACTAAAACCAATAGAAACATATATTTGTCTTTCTTAACCCTTTCATGCATGAATTATGAAAGCCTCACTCGGGATTTTTTTACCAGGTGTTTTTATTGCTCTTGGGGCATGAAAAACAAGATTTTAACTTTAGTTTACTTTTATCTAGTTTTTTCAAATTTAGAACATTTAAAAATACATTTAAAAAAAGAATTTTAAGGATGATGTTTTATAATAATATATCTTGAGAATTATCATAAAAATAGCACGTTTATTTATTTTAACAAACCACGTTCTCCAAGTAAAATCTATAGAACATATAATGTTTAATCTTTTTGAAAAATAGAGATCGGACCATCAGTAACAGATCATCAGTCTTGTGTACAGATCAGTCCGATAAAGTCATGCCAAAACAGCGACATTTTACGCGATAAATACGGGTTTAAATATCAGCATTTGCCACGGAAGGCGAGTGGCAGCTACCGTAAACCTTCTCTTAACTCTTAACTTGTGGCATTTACTTGCCACGGCAAGTTGTGGCATATACTTGCCACGGCAAGTTGTGGCATATATAAGTTGTGGCATATACTTGCCACGGCAAGTTGTGGCATGGTTGTGGCATATACTTGCCACGGCAAGTTGTGGCATCTGTGGCATATACTTGCCACAGATACCACATCTGTGGCATATACTTGCCACAGATACCACGGAGTAGCAGCCTCTGTGGCAGATGCCGGAAGTACTTGCCACTGCCTGCAGATGCCACGAAATGAGCCAGGCCCTACTGCTATCCTGAGTTCTGGATTAAGTCGTGGACTTCGGGTCGTGGCTAAACCTGTCTCTGCGGTCCTGCCTGGGTCTCGTCGTGCTGCCTCACTGAAGGCTCCCACAGGATTTTAGTTGACATCTTCGTAGATTCATCTTCTTATTACAGACACATGCATTTCCTAACATTTGGACTAACTATGCTTTAAAATGTATTATCTCTTCGATTTACACACGGCATCTATTGCACGTCTGTCCGTCCTGGGAGAGGGATCCCTCCTCTGTTGCTCTCCCTGAGGTTTCTCCCATTTTTTCCCTTTAAACTGTGGGTTTTCTCCGGAAGTTTTTCCTTGTACGATGTGAGGGTCTAAGGATAGAGGGTGTCATTTTTCTCATACTGATATTCTGAACAATCTGTGTTGTTGTATTAGCTGTAAAGTGTCTCTACTGTAGGCTATTTTTATTATATGTAAAGCACAAAATCGTTTATAAATGTGCTATATAAATAAAACTTGATTTGATTTGATTTGATTAAAGTACTCTGCCACACCACTTATATACCACGTGCGACTTCGATCTTTCAAATACAAGGTTGCTTGTTTGATTCAAGCTCTTGTAGTCAATATGTCAAGGTATTTATCCCTAACATTTTATCAGCTAACAGACACACACTAAGAGGATCTTTATAAACGTATAGTTAAGTATTGCACATCTTTAAACATGACTCTTATAAATCACTTTTAAAACCAGCGACGCAGTACAGTGTCAGCTTTTCTAAAATAGAAACTTCAATGTTCACATCTTTCTAAATGATTCTACTTTTCAATGACCTACAAATAATCCTAATAATAATCCCATGTTCAATCTTCCAACTGTTCATATTTGCACACAAATGTGTTGTTCAACAAATTTGAGCCTTTGCCACGTTTATTTGATCACCATGGAAACCTTTGATCTCTGAACACGTTGTTAGCTCAAATATAAACACCTGTGTCATGGAACACGATGATCTCATAACTCCAACTGACATGCTCAGAGCAGCAGACTTCAGATAATGGTTAATGGTCCTGCCCTCAACAGCTCTACGCCAATTATGGGGTGTCATCATATGCCGTTTCCATGGAAACGCATCCCTCGCCATAAAACACGATATCGCTGTAACTCCAATGGACACGGTCCGATCATCCCCCAAACTTTGCTTGTATATCACTGCTCCATGCCTCAACAGCTTTACGCCAAATCTGAGATCTCACCATAGGCTTTTGCCATGGAAACGTATCCCTCGCCATAAAAGACGATGTCGCTATAACTCCTATGAAAATGTTCAAAAGTGCTCAAACTTCACATGTGCGCTAACAGTCCAGCCGTGAAGACATCTACGGGACAGTTTTGAGATTTCTTCAAATGTTGTTGCCATGGCAACACAATGCTCGCCATGAAACACGGTTTTCTCATAACTTCAGTGAAAATGCTCCAAATGGCCCAAAACTTCAAATGTTTGGTAACGATGCAGCCATCAACGCATCTAAGCGTATTATGGGATGTCATCAAATACCGTTGGCATCTGTTACAAAATCCAAGATGGACAATAAACACAGAGACTTATGCTGGCATGAATGTGGCAAGCGAGGTACATTGTTGCACCTACTCTGGTAATGCCCAGCGGTAAAAAAAACTTTGGTCAGAAGTAATATCCTTATTGTCTGAATCTTTAAAAGTTAATTTCCCTACATGTCCCATTGCATGTCTACTGGGTCTCAAGCCAGATGGCAATCTTGCAAGGACTACCGTCGGCTCTGGACATTGGGCTGTTTAGCCACAAAAAGACTCATCCTATTAAACTGGAAGGAACGCAAACCAGCCTGCTTTACTAGGGACTCATGGCTGAGGGAGTATCTGGACCTACTGAACATGGAGCGTGCAGCTTCTCTGCTGGGGGATTTTGAGGGGAGACAGGAGGATTGCGGTTCACTGCCCGCAGCTCTCCTATCTAACCCTGTCAATATGGCATCTCCTGTGTAATGTATAATGTATTGTGTATGTAATGTCCTGTGTATGTCACAATCAGCTGTCTTAGGAAGTCATCCTTGCATCCAACCCCCCCCCCCCCCCCCCGTTACGTTTTGTTTAGTTGTTTGTTGTTACATGTTTTGATGTACGGTTTGTTATCTGGAGCAATGTCTGTTTATTTAAAAAAAAAAATAATAATAATAAAATACCGTTGGCATGGCGACAGATAATTCACCATCAAGATAGTTCAAAAGTTTGCAGTCCAAATATTTTGCTTTTTACCTTCTTTTCTTCTCTCATCACACATTCAAGCCCCCAGTGTTCATGTGTCACATTACATTTCAGCATAGCAGTTTAGCGTCAGCTTTTCAGCATAAAGCATTCCCACTAGCAATTTATTCAGGAATTGCATTCTCTATAGTTCAATATGGGATTGTATCCTCTCTGAAGCAACACAAACTCAGCTAATCCAATACCTTGTGGTCTTTACAATTGTTACACAACATTTTAGTGTATGGAGCTTACTATTTTCTATGAATGTTATTATTTTCTTTCAATATTAAAGACAATGAAAGATGTTGTTACTTGATCTTACCGCTCCTCTGCTGCTGGCTCCCTGAATCAGAGAGAGAATCCCGCGAGCTCCAGACACATAGTTTAATGTCTCAGAGTGACTGTTATTGAGATCTTGCAGGAATTCCTGCAGTCTGGGAATTTCTGTAAAAAATGTAACATACTTACATTACATTCTTAAATGTACATGTTACACTCATTAGTATCTTTACATATTTATTGGAGGAGATAAAACAATTTTGTCATCCGGGCTCACTTATGGAGAATTTAATCACCTGTGTCATCTGGATCCAGACATTTCTTTCTCATGAACTCTTTGGAGCTCACTGTGAAAACCTTGAAACATTCCTCACTGAATTGTTTCTAAAAAAAGAAACAAGTTTTAATATAAAAGCAGATTTTCTGTTTTGCACAATATTTGTGTTTGATTTGAACTCAATATTACTCACCTTAATGTCTTTTAGCTTGCTGAATTCTGCCCTCACTTTTCTCTTGGCTTGCTCGTTTTGTTTTAGTATTTGAGCACGAACACCAGCTGCTGACCTATATGAAAATATTTGTATTTGAAGAATTACATAAACTGCATATACATCCCATCTCATATAACTTTGCATCTTGCTCTTGACATCACATGCCTCAGGCTCGAAAATGACATGCCCAGAATGAATGAGTCTATCTTCACAACTAAAAGGGGTATATGAATAATATTTGTTATCAAAGCAATGATGCACCTGTGAGTTGGCTGTGTCAGAATCAATATAGTTGTTGCTGTGTCAGAGTAAATTCAGATTGAACATTGAACATTTAAATTCTAATCTCCGCCTAAAAAAAACACATTATCTATTGTGAAAACCACCCTTTAATGATGGAATAGTAGCCCAGAACCTTTAGGGATCCAAGCTTCAATACAACATAAGTACCCTGTGTCACGATAGATCATAATTAAGTGAAACTTGACATTTTTTAGAGAGGTTTAGCACAGGTAGGTCCAGGCGGACTCACCTTTGGGTACATTTGGTACATGTGGTTACCATCAGTGCCATTTGACCTTACTCAGATACCACACTGTAAACGCTTTTACTGAAATATCACTATAGGTATTCATTCCATCCAAATACAACTGTTTTTGATCTTTTTGGAAAATTCACCCAGACCTCTATACCTTTTTTCACCACAAAGCGTAATGGGGCGCGAGCTGCCAGTCAGACCTATGCATTACGCAAGGCCGTATCTCTGGAACCCATTGGTCAAATTGTGTGATTGACACCTCTTTGCAACCGTTAGAGCCAATATAATCGAGGGACTGTTCATACATCCATATACAGTAGACATTACCATTGGTCACTTAGAATGACGCACACAGCATGCCCTAAAGCAGATGCCCCGGCCGGCTAAACATTATACCCCGTTTATTACAAATAGATGTAATGATGGATTATCAGTAATCATTTCAGATTGACACAGAGACATTGGATTAACCTTCAGCAGCGTTTTTATGCAAAACAGCAAAGGTAAGACATATTTATAGCTATGGCTCTGTAAAAGTGAAGTTGTTTGTTGCTGTTTCCTGGCTGCTAGTTCGGTGATGAGATTTATTTCAATGGAATCTGTGGAATTTCAGCTTTTATATGACATGTCGATTGTGCAGATAGCATGAAGTAGAATAATCGCTATCGCCAGTTATGTGCTAATGTAGCATTAGCATGTTTTCGTTAAGTGCTGATTTAGACACTTGGTGTTGGAATTGTGTTTCATTTTGGTAAAAATTGTTATTATCGTCCGTTATCCGAGTTTCTTCCCGTTAAGTGGGTATGCCAAATTAATAGGTTGTTAAATGTTAACAAGCCCGGGGATGGTGTTTCTTACAAGATGCCAGTACCGGGGGCAATCGGGCTCAATAGGTTAATCCATCATAAATGAATACATAAACTGCATATACATTCGAGGATATCTTATATATCACTATGCATCTTGCTCTTGCTTTCAATTACCAGAGAGCACATGAAGTAGCGTAATTCAGCATCACAAAGTGTTTGTGAAGCAACAACATTAGGACAGAAATAAATTCCTGAGATGTTGAGGAATCAAGACACACATGCAGACAATTGAGAAACATGGATACTGTTATGATCATGAATAACCTGGTTGATCATGTTTCAAGTGAACATTATATCCCTGAATACGATCAAAACCAGGATACTAATGTGCCTGTTAACGTAATCAATGTTTCCATGGTTTCTCCTCTTAGTCATCTCCGTCTCAAGCGTCAGTTTCTAAATTGGATGTTACATTTAACTGTGTACTTTTGGCATCTTAAACCACTTACTGATTGCCTGAACGTCCAAGACTATCAGACTTGGTGCAGATAAAATGAATCTGCCGACACTCGCCACCATTTCCCATGAGGCTGTAGGATTCTTCCAGGATCTCCCAGGATTCTTTTTCTGAAGCTGCTCGATTTATCTCAGCCACAATCCACACAGTAGAACAACTTCCAACAACCTGGAGGGGAATACAGCAAATAATAACCGTTACATCGTCAGTGTAACCTTCCACATTAATCAGCATTGCATGTGGATAAATCACCTTTTTCCACATCGTGTCTCTGCTTTTGTTACGGTCCCCGTTTCCAGGAAGATCCACAAGTGTGACGTGCTGGAGAAGACGATTGTTCGGCACTCTGACAGTCACACACTTCACCAGTGGCCAATACAACCTCTTCACGTCTTTAGCATCTTCCTCTTTTGACTCACTTCGTGTGTATTTGACAAATTTAGCAGATAATTCTTTAGCCTAAAATAAATCATAAAACAAGAGCCAATGCAAGGCCATTTATTTTACATAAAAAAACTTTAACTTTAAATTGCTTAAGAAAATTATGTATATGTGAATTATTACAGCATAACCTTAAAGAAAGAGTCAATTTGAAATCCTATCACTGAAACAACAAAATCTGAATTAAATATAAAAGTACCAAACCGTACGTTTATATTTTAGCAATGGGGAACAATTAGGTTTTACGTGTTTAACATGATTTAAATGTAAAGCTGGTAGTGCCTTAAATTATCTTGGATTTTCTTCCCTTATGATGCATAAAGTAGACATGGTTTTGTAGTTATTGTAATTAGAGTCCAGATAGGTTAAGTACAGATAGAATTGACTTTCTCATTTGGTGATCTATCATGAAACTACACCAGCCTTTAATGTCAAGGTGGTAAATGCAAACCTCAATAGTGCCTCAAAAGTGCCTCAAAATTCCAAACCATTTCGCTCTGTCAGACAGGAAAGAATGTGTTTTATGAAGTGATAAGTTTGAGTATTAGTCTTACTTACTGTATCACTTGTCAAAATCTTACTCTTGGAATCGAGAAATTCTGGAATTTCTCTGAAGTATTTTTTATCCATGAAGTTTTCAGGAGATTTGTTTTTCCATTCTTCTCCATACAGCACTGACAGCTTTTCAACACTGTCTTGATAATCTTCATCTTTTTCCTGATCTTCGTTATCACCAAGGAAATTGAACAAGGTCCACAACTCCTCTTTCCACTCCTAAAAGAATATGTTTTATTATATGGCATGTTGTGTAGTCAACATATTTATTTGCAGCTTCATCATAAAAGTTGAAATAGCTCTAAGTTAACAAACATATTTAGCTAATTTTACCTCTTTTGTAATGAACTCGATTTCTGCCTCATACTTTGGGTTACGCATGTTAGCCTCCACTTTAATCATCACTGAGGTACATGCACTGATGCTTCCAGAGGGCAAGAGATTCTTCACTCCAATGACGGCATTTATCAGAGAGCTCTTTCCAGCCCCCGTTTTACCAAAGACGCCGACCACCTCCCTCTTGTCTGTCTCCAAATCTTCAATGTTATTTCTGTTGTGCAAGAGTTTGAATATGGGTTATTGATCAAATTAACAAATGTAACAAACACTAAATGATTGTGTTAAAATCAAGAAGAAATCCATCTGCATGTACGTACATCCTATTTAAACATAAAAGTATCGTCAGACTAATCTTTGGACTTTAGAAAATGTGGACTTTTACGAATCACAACAGTGTCCTCAGTGCTGTATGCTTTCGACAGCTTTACTATGGTCTCTGTGGGCAGCCCCATAGGGAGGCTGTGGCTAAGTGGGTAGAGTGCTGGACTTCGAATCGGGGGTAGCAAGTTCGAGTCCCACTGCAGTCAGCATGTCGTTATGTCCCTGGGCAAGACACTTCACCCCAAATTGCTCCTGTGGGGATTGTCCACAGTACTGAATGTATGTAAGTTGCTTTGGATAAAAGCATCTAACATGTAATGTAATGTAATGTCTCTCTAAACTCTTTCCCCTTGCTTGACAACACCAATACTTACTTCAGGAACTTGTTGAGCTTGTCGTCTTGCTTAGGTAGTTTCTGATGGACATATCTCATGATATATTTCACATCAGACAGAATGACTTCTTCTGTAAGAGTACAATTAAAGAACTATTCAGCAGGAACCAATAACCAGTATACTGTATCCATTAAGATATATTCCCAATGAAGCAATCAAGAATACCTGAGACTATATTTTTCATCATGTATATGGCAAGTATCTTCAAGTTTAAGGCCATTATAATTTTATAATACCTGTGTTGCTACATATTAGTAAGTTAATTTCCTGAACAATAAAACATTAAAACACATTACCTGTTTTTTTTCCTCGTATATCCTCACGTGGTCGTTTTCTGGCTGGTGATTGGCTAGACTCACCCTTGAGATCCAACTTCCTCTTTCCTTGTTTATTTTTTGTAAATACCATGTATATATATTTTTTTAATTACATTTTTTTTCAACATTGTTTAGATAAAACAAGTTTATTATTGTTTATAAAATATCAATAAAACTGCATATAATACATAAAACACTTTGTATCCCACCTTTATCATTTGTTTTGCTGGTGGACGGACACACCTGAGGATGTAGAACATGAACATTTGACTCTTTGTCCTCTCACAGGGTGCTACAGGCTTGAACACACACCAACATTTGCATTTAATTTACCATTCAAAACTCTATGCAAAATAATATATATACTTCAAAAATGGCTATCAAGTGATCACATTCAGCATTTCTTTTACTGAATGAACAGCACTATGAACACATTAAACAGTTCACAGTTCTTCGGTTAAAGGTGACTTTGTCTCAAGACGCTTCAAATATCAATGCATGAAGGATTGAGTCAAGTTCAATGATAACAAGCATGGTCCATTTAAAGTTATCATTAACTGAGCAGAAACAGCTTCCTGTGAATAAAAGAAATACTCTTGGTGGCCATGTCAAATGTTGAACAGACAATGACAATATAAAAAGTGAATTAAACTGCATTCAACTAACTTCAACAGAAGATTCAGATGTTTCCGGATCTGTTGTGTTTTGTTCCTCCTAGATAGAAAAGAAAATACTCTCAAATCTATAATAGTGTAACGTCCGAGGTGTTAAGGCTTCAATGATACTTCTGTGTAACAAAAACTCAGGAACTTAGTACTTTTTGGAGCGTCCCATATAGCGCCTCCGTTTATTATTGTCGAGTCACACCACGTTCTCCTTCACCACACCAGGACAGACTGCGCATGCTCACCACACATGACCTCTCAACCCAATGCTTAGAATAGTAAAGAACTTTTATAAAATGATATTAAAGTCAATAACATATATTACACTCCTTTGTATGTAGATCGTACATTTATTGGGATAAATGAGACCAAATACAGTATCTGTGTAAAAATGCAGACATTACCTTTAACAACTTGAGTCTCTTTTTGAATTTTGACTGTGGTCCCACAATTGGGATCAAGGCAGCAATGTGATGATCTTCCAGACAGTAAAGACTTTCCTTGTCAACTTTGTGATCTGTAAACACAATTTAAATGAAGAAATGTTAACCAGTTGCACATTTCTGTAGATGTTTATTTTGCATGGGGTGAAATGTGAGTTCAGGTGTTGAAAATATGTTTTGAAGAGCATTACAGCCTCATAATGTTGTCTGAACTGAATTCATATTGGTAATATGTTGTCTTGATTTCAGTGCTGCTGAAAAGATGCTACAGAAAATGAGTTACTCTGAAGTTAATATTTAATAGTTTATTCTCTGTGTGAAGATGAAGTCTTTATGATTGTTTAAGTATGTCAGGGATATGTCAGAAAGTTACTGCGCAACGATGTTGAGGCAGATTATGTGTCTTCAAGTAGATGCTTAGATATTTCAGTATTGGAAGGTCAAATCGACTTTGTATAATATTTTTTCCCAACAAAAACCATGGTAATACTTTACCTTTAAATATTTGTATCCATTCGCTGAGATTCCATTCAGTTAATTTGTTGCAAACAAAATCATCCATGATTAAGAATAGCAACTGGAAATTAAACAAATAATTGTTTTAAGGCGAGACACGGCAGGCAAAAACATCGTCTTTCATGCACTGGTCAATTTTGAGATTTTGTGCTATTTTGATTCCATAACCTGTTTTCTTTCAGGCTTTTGGAAGGAAAACGTACAAAATACACATTTAAGTGTTTATTTTACTATAGTTTGTCTATTTGCGTCTGTAGATTTCTCCTAAATTCTCCAAAAGTTAGCATTCTAACGTAACATAAAGTACCGCGACCGCTGTTTGCACCATGTCATCAGAGATATCGTTGGAAAGCTGTTTCTCTCCTGCACAATCTCATCGGATCCAAATATGGTCATTTCCTTTGTATCAGCAACCAATCATGAAAGTACAAAGGGGTCTTAAACCAAGAAACGGAATCTCATTGGCTGGTGTCAATTTCTGACAGCGTGATTCGTTCAGATGCGTCACGTGGTGTGTTAAAACACTTCCTGGTTAGCTTTCCGCTAGAAATTTAAATCTCAAAATGGCAAAAGAACTGCGAAAAAAACGTTAAAGAGAAGACAACAACAATTGTCACTTGCACAAAGCAAGGTTATACAAAAAACAAATGACACCGAACATGAAATACCTTCACGGAGTGCGTCGAGGCGCAAGCTGTCATCCAAAGAACAGGAAGGTTTATCTAGCGCCTCACTGCAATCTTTAAAGGTTGTTTTCTCAAAATGAGTTTTTTCTCCAACTCTGAATTTTTTTTCTTACCAATACTTTACCTCTGTCTCCTGGGTCGTGCAATTGGGTCCTATACCTTGAGTTTCTGAGTTCGTAAGAGAACGAACTGACCACAATGGACTCAGCCGATCCAAAGACATTTCATGCCGCCCTGTCAGCCCAAGGAGAGAGGATTTTTCATCATGAGGAACAGCTGGTCTTAATAAGCCAAGGAGTTAAAGAGCTTGTAGGAAGCCAGGCCAAGCTCCAGGATTCCGTCTCTACCCAGATACAACAGCTGACGGATCACATGCAGAAATTCTTCGCTCACCGCCGATGAAGTCATTCACAGCTGACTGCTTTCCTGTCGAGGATCCTGCTGACGCTGTCAAACCGATCCAGGCTGTTTCTTCCTCACTACGGCTGGCTCTTATGGAGAGGTTCTCTGGAGATTCCATGAACTGCAGAGCTTTCCTGGTGCAGTGCGATCTGCATTTCCAGCACAACCCAGGGGCTTTCTCATCAGTCCATGGTCAAGTGGCGTTTATTGTGTCCCATTTAACGGGAAGAGCTGCAGCCTGGGCTACTGCAGAATGGTCCAGAGACACTGAACTATGTTACTCATTAGCCAACTTCACAGACACTATGGGTCACATTTTTGACCACTCGTCACCTGCTACAGAGGGCAGCAGAAGGCTTCTTCAGATGCGCCAGCACAACCGTTGGGTGGTTGATTATGCCATCGAGTTTCGCACGGCAGCAGCGGACAGCGGGTGGAATGTTCCGGCTCTTCGTGACGCTTTCCTGACTGGACTTTCGGATCCAATAAAGGACCAGCTGGCTCCTCTGGAGTTGCCACAGGATCTGGAGTCTCTCATCGCTGTGTCCATCCAGATCAACAACCGACTTCGGGAGAGGGAGAGAGAACGCCAGCGCACCCGTGACGGACATCCCAGTTTCCAGGGCTTTCCTCGGAGAGCCGCTCCGACAGGGGAAGTTTTCCTGCCCGCGGCTTCGGACCGTCAGAGGACAGCGCCTAACTCAGACGAACCCATGCAGTTGGGTAGGACCAGGCTTTCTTTGGAGGAGAGGCAGCGCTGCCTTTGGGAGGGTTGCTGTTTCTACTGTGGCCAGTCGGATCACCAACTCATCTCATGTCCGGGAAAAGACCAAGCTTACCAGCCAAGAGGAGGGCGCTGGTGAGCAAGCTTCCCACAGACTTTCCTCCTCGACCAGTTACCCAGATAAACATTTTTATTAACAATAAGGCCATTGACCAAGGAGTGCTTATAGACTCAGGGGCTGACGAGAGTCTTATGGACTGGGGCATAGTCAAACAGCTAAAAATAAAAACTGTTTCGCTATCTTGCCCTATTAACGCCAGTTAATTTTTTTTTTTTTAATTATTATTAATAATAACGTTTGCATAGACATTTTCAGGGGCGGACTAGCCATCTGTATAATTTCCCCGCAACGAGGCACCCCCTTTGACAATCCACTAGCGCAGTGTTTGTGCGGAAAAGTTAAATTAATTATCATCTATCATCTACTATCAGGTGTCCACAATTCATTTCCATATTTTTGAAGGAGTTTTGTCGACTCATACGCGCCACCGTCAGCTTGTCATCAGGATATCACCCTCAGTCAAATGGACAGTCGGAGCGTCTGAACCAGGAACTGGAGACTACGCTACGTTGTCTCGTCTCTCAGAACCAGACTACCTGGAGTGACCACCTCACAAGGGTCGAGTTTGCCCACAATATTCCTACGGCGGCCACAGGTCTCTCTCCGTTCCATTGTGTTAATGGTTTCCAACCCCCGCTTTTCCAAAACAGCGAGAAGGAGGTTACGGTACCATCGGCTCATGCCATGATCAGATGTTGTCGCCAAGTTTGGGCTGGTGCTCGCCAGTCTCTCCTCTGAAGTTCAGCTCGGATGAAGGCTGTTGCAGACGTTCATCGCAGGGTCGCTTCCTCCTACAGACCAGGCCAAAGGGTTTGGCTTCCCACCAGGGATTTACCACTCCATGTCGCCTCAAAGAAACTGGCTCCGAGATTTGTGGGTCTTTTTCCGGTGTCCAGAGTAATCAACCTCGTGTCTGCACGCTTGCAACTCCCCAGGACTATGAGAGTGCATCCGACGTTTCACGTCAGTAAGATCAAGCCAGTGTGTGAGAGCACACTTGTTCCCGCCTCCAAGCCCCCTCCACCGCCCCAGTTCTTTGAAAGGGGTGAGGTTTAATTGGGTCCTATACCTTGAGTTTCTGAGTTTGTAACACTGTTGACAGTATTTTCTGATTTATGGAGTGATAAAAAGAGATATCCAAAATCCCTTCAGTAAAAGCCTTAGATACTAATATGACTACAAAATGAAACAAGAATTTTGAACCTGGCTTTATCCAAAGTTCAGATTTCGGTTCCTGAAATGTGTTAAAATATGCACATATGTATTGAGATAATGGCTCATTTGCATATTTAAACATGCTATTTCAGAAAACTTGTAATACAAAAAACAATTACCTTATTTTAAGTAATTAACTAGAGAAATTTCTAGCTGATATCTTTAAATTAAAAAAAATTACCCTATTCACCTGTGGTCTCGCCTTAATCAACAAAATAACTACTTGTGAGAGTTTTGATATTTTAATGGAAAAAGAAAGGGTTATTAAAGTGATAATGGCAGCCTAATTAAAGTGTTTATAAGAAGCATATAGGAAATATTTGTGTGATCACAAGATAAGAACACATTTCAAATTATTTTCTAGGAGAGCCTGCTTGGTTGTTTACTTACCTGCTATTTGCATTTCTTGTAGACGTTTACAGAAACATGAGCTTTCAATTTTCCAGTGGAATGGAATATGAAACATTAAAATAAAGGTTTTTTGAATCAAAGATAAATTATTGTCAAACTATCCAACAGTTTACACAAGTAGAGCTTAAATTAACATTTTAATCTTGAGCTACTCTATGCCAGAACATTAAATGGCAATTTTCTTTTTTGATAATTGTTTGGTATGTTCAAGAAAAAATGTCATGGTTCCAGATTCTCAGATGTTAGCTTTCTTACTTTTAGAGTGTTTTCTATCAAAAACAATTAAGTGATTATAAGCGTCTTAAAGGCTAGCAAACTTGATTCCTCCCAAATAAAACAGCAACATTAATAATACTAATCTAATGATATAATATAATGGTATAACGTATTCAAATACTGCCTCCAGTGATTGTAATATTGTAAATGTTTCCTTGATTCTTATCTTAAAATTGATGTTCAGGGCCGAATGCCATCAGAAATTCTCCATGCTGGTGTTTTTCCCGAGAAATATGTTGCGTTTTTGTGGCACACTTGGCTTTCCATAGGATCTCCCCTCTGGGATACTTTCCCGCTTAATGACACTTTTATGTTCGGTTGTGTAACATGACTTTTCAAGTTTCTGGTTTCTTGTTTGTTTTCTGTGATGAAATTTGTATTTATTTAAGGCAGAAACACAGAACAACATGGTACAAAACAAAAACATACCACTTAAAAAGAACATACAGCTCCCTTACCAGACAAACAAAAACACGTGAGTTGGTTTTTAAACAAATGTAATGTTAATGTGGTTTTCAAGAGCCTGGGAAAAAGGTAGCAACCACACAAGAAGCCCTAACACATTAACATACAACACATTACAATGTATTTAATAAGAACATGACTTATAAAACTAACAATGAAATAGAAGAATATCAATCGTTCCAAAGCTTACCGTAGCGTACAGCCTGTTGATATGAAGCCAAAAGCAGGTTAAAGGAGTCTCTCGCTCAGTATCCCATAACTGCCCAACCCAACCTAGAAAACGAAACTTAAAGTATTGTTGTTTACGCTGAGAGGTGTGGAACGTTACTCCTCCCACACTAAATTCATCATGTGTTATTTATTCATGTAATGCTTCTGTTTTGTATGCATTTTTAAATGCATTTGTGTCTGAAATGTAAACCCTTGCCATAATCCTATTCCCTGTTAAAGTTGTCCTTTTCTCTAATCATGTGGGTACTTTTATGTCAAGTGTTTGTATAATTCTTACCTCTTAGGGTAGATTTAAGAAGTTTAGATTATGAAACAACTCACAGAATTCTGAAACATTACATGAGGTCTCTATAATGGTGGTACACTTTGGGACCAATCAGTAAGTAGCACGTTGGTGACATTAAAAAGCATGATTGCATTACCACTTGATACGTGCCAGGCAGGCTTTGTGTGGTTCTCCTTCCCTCCTGTATTTCTCTCTTATCCCTGTCTTCTCCACAGCTAATCAGCAGCTGATCAGTACCTGCATGTGCACCTGAGTCTGACGGCTGATTGGATCCTCTCACCCTCAGCTGGCCTATCAGCAGCAAGGACCGACCATAAAGGAGGCACCCAGGAAGTCTTCTCCCTCTCTCTCGCTCTCTCTGGGCCTGTTTCTGACTGCAGTGTTTAGAAACTCATTCTACTTTGTTTGTTCTGACTTTTGTGAATGTGTGTGTGTTGAGAGGTGGAAGAGTTAGGTGAGTCTGGGGTACCCTGTACATTTCTCATCACGTGAGGGTTTTTGTTTTAGTTGTTGTTTCAGAGGATAGATGTAGAGATAGGCCTGGTTTTGTTATAATTAATTACTTTGTTTGGCACAATCTCCTTTGTCGTCTCCTCCTCCTCCTCCTCCTCCTCCTCCTCCTCCTCCTCCTCACACAAAGAGTATTTATGTTCAGTTCTAGGTATATAAGGAATAAACCTTTTTGTCAACCTTTATGCTGACTCCCTCATTTGTATTGGTTGTGTGTTATTGTCTCCAGGTCCCCTAGACCTTAGATGGGATGTAACATTATACATTGATTATACATTTAAAAAGCTGCACCCTATACTGAACCGGTTTGGCAGGAAGAGCAAATGGACATTTATTTGTTTATCTAACAATAGAAATGTATGTTATTAAAAACCTAGAGCAGATAGATCCTTTAACATGAACATACAAGTGTATTGTTTTATTGGAGTGTATACCACATCAAATAAGAGTAAATAACAAGGAACCAGATAAGCCATCATTTATATATCTCTATTTCTCCTAATATGAATGAAAAAAACACAAAAAAACATTAATTAGCCGTGAGTTTTGTGCTTTAAAATAAGAGAAAACAGATCAAAATCGTTCTTTGAGAAGCCTAGTCTACATCCAAATCACCCTCCAGTAGTGCTGTGAACAATGTTGAGGATTTAATTAATTCATTGAAATTTCAGTCTAAACTTATCAAACAATGCTAAACAGAATAAAAACAGATTAAAAACCGGAAAATACATATTTAAAAAATACAACTGTTAAATCATTAAAAGCAAAACGTCTCTGTGACATCACAGCAGTGGATGAGATCCAATATCTATTCTCCGATACACGGGCATAGTGAAGACTTTTTCACCGGGGGATCTCATTCAAAACAAATCAAAGACAGCATACCAACTCATAGTTTGTCATTATGGTCAAAATGTTCCCAGGGGTCTCTCCTCCTCTCCAAAACAAACTGACCCAGAGAGTAAAGCTGCTTCAGCACTGAATAAAGCAGTTTACTTTTAAAGTTAGTGTTTCCTTGATGGATAAAAGCCAGAGAGGCTACAAGCTAATGAAAACAGTTCTGGAGGTTTAAAGTTTCATAGTTGATCTGTAAGTCCTCTACATTGCCAAACATTGGTACAAACCAAGGTGTTAACCTCTGATTGTCGTCCTAGAATCGGAAATAAATCTTCCAAGAAGTCCTGTTGCCTGAGCTCAGGTAAAAGCCTGTTCGTTAAAAAAGACCAAGATTTAAAGTGTTTAGTAAAAGTGTGCTGAAAACTGGATTTAAAAACGACATTTATGAAAGCTTCTGGCAGACAACTAAAATGCTGATGCGCACAAAAGCAGGGGTGGGGTGGATGTGTGGGTTGCTATTGACATGCAGATATATCTTAATAGACTGAACAACATGAGGTTATCATCAAACTGCTTTTTTTAAAATAGGATTTTAAAATGACATGAATTAGGGCACCACATTATGCTAACACTAAACAACACTCAAAGTAAACGGAAAAAAAAAATGGTTGAAACCCAATCAAGGGGCCTCATGTCTTTTATCCTCGGTAGGTTAACTGGCGTCTGCTGTTACTCTCCACTGATCAACCCTGAAACGTAAAGCAGAGAGACAAAGAGCGATGTTGTGAAATTGAATATTAATAACAAACACTTGTTAACATCTTATTAACAGTTTGGATCATCAGGTTCACTAAAACATACCTGTGCACATGATGGACGCACTGCAGCTGCTTGACCGGGTTAATCAATTCTGTAATAAAAGCACTGTTAGGATTTTCAGAAAACATGTCATAATCCAGAAAATATATATACTGTATATATTATATTGTGTTTAAATTTAGTTTTACCAAATAATTGCATCATCTGGGCACTCTGTCAGTTCTTTTCAGGTCATTGTAGTATTTCTTTACCAACTTAAGCTCATCACTAACATCTGAAAAAAATAAATAACATTGTTTCAAACAAGTGGATTCACTTAATACACTAATATATCGAATTTTTAATTACGATCAAATGTACAGTATTGTTTGTGATTTTGTTATGTTTCCTTTACCTGGGATGGAGACACCATCTGTTTTGAGTGACAGCTCGATTGATTCCTGCATCGTGCTCTCCAGTTTCTCCAAGATCTCCATCTAAATCAGCATTGAAATATTTATCACTTAAAACTGACATCTTTGGACATGTATGTTTGTGTTGCAGTGTTCCTAGTTGAATTTCCCTTGAATTAAGAAAAGTCCTTTTGTAAATGATAAACATTGATATGTGCAGCCCAACATGTTTCAGTGAAGAATTATTTCTGTAAGACGAAATATAAAATGTGACAAACCATCAAGTCTCTCAGCTTTTTCACCATGTTGTTTTTAGCCTGAGCAAACATGCCGTCCTTAGAACCACGTACGTGCTTTTCAATAGTTTCCCTCATGTTTCTCAGCGTGCCTTCTCCTTCAAATTCTTTTGCTCCTAAATAAAACAGAAACATGTTGACATAAACATTTTGCAACACAAAAATGTGTAGAAGTGTATTTCTATGTCTGTAATGATCTTCTGTCTTACTGTCATAGCATGGTTTCATGGTCTCCTCGATTGTTGTTGTCAGGCTGCTGTAGATCGTTTTCTTTTGCTCACGGATGAGTTTGTTGAGGTTTGTTTTCATTTTTTCTTCCTTAGAGGGAAAATGCGAAGCAAATATCGAACATATTTTAAGATCAATAGGTTACAAACAAGGCTGATCATTCCCTTAATTTTTTCCAGATTTTACCTGGAAAAGCAGTACATTATTCAAACTGATAGGACCTGTTCACCAGCACTTTGCCCAATATCAGAATATGCTATTGTAATCTTGAGTGTGTCTTCATGACTTGGGGCAGGGTCCGTTTTACAGCTGCAGTACATTTTTCAAAGCCATCTCCAATTCACGAGTTATTCCAGTACAATATATTAATATGTTGACTGATCAATATGCAGGGATGCAAACACACGTATGGTGAAAAAAGAGAGAACTATTCGAAGCAGAAAAAAAACAGCGTAATATACCATCTGACAGGCCTGTGCTATAATGCTTCAATGAACTGGCTATTCTTTATAATATACTCAGATCAATAGGAGACAGAGATGTTAAGTTATAAATCAAGGGTTTTTATTATTATTTACAGCAGGGGTGGGGAACCTTTCTCCTTTCAATTTTTACAACATCCTCTGAGGGCCGTACAAATGATTGAACTGCTTAAAAAAACTAAAATCACAGCCCATTAATTTGGCCTTTCTTTCATGCTGTGCAAAGAAAAAGCAACCTCTTAATCCAGATATTTTCCCATGACTCGCGCATGCACGCACGCACGTGCATGGTTGTGGCAGAAAGATATGGACAGAAGATGTGTGCGAATGTATTAAGTATCCTATCCATGTGAACATGATTTAAGTGGGGGGGGACTTTACCTCCTCTAGTGGGGTCCGGAGGCATGCTCCCCCAGGAAGATTCTTTTTTAAATATTGAAGTTAAAAGCATCAATCTGGTGCACTTTGAGAGCAACCTGAAGAGATCTATGGATACATCTCTCAACACCCATATGAAACAGAACTGTAAGCAGATTCTTCTTTTTGGATATTTTACAAATCACTCCCCTTTTAAACTCTATTCTTGTTATTTTAAACAACTCTTTTGTTACTGTCATATTGTATTTTATACCTGTTTTTCATTTAGACTCTAATGTCTCATTAATAATTATAATGATCATATCAAGGTGTGCCTTAACCTCACTGAGCTGAGGTTATTTGAGCCTCTCAGGAGAGAGCTCTCTTCCACCTGGTTGTAGAAAAGCTCTTTAAATTCTTTAGCATAGCTAGCTAACAAGATGCTAATAACAGCAGATTGCCACTGTGCTTACAACTAAAGACAGCCACGCAAACACTGCGGTGTGTACGGCTCCTTATGGGTACTGCGATATTTGAAGAGCTGGAGCGGCGTTCCGGTGCTCTCCGTCAGCACTCTAGTCTACACTCCTTTCCGACGAGATATATACCACGTGAAGACACGTTACGCTCGTGTTGTGTTCAAGGAACCTGCCCTTGGCCAGGAAAAACAGGCACTCGCTTGTTTAATTATTTTGCAGTCTAGATTTCTTCTTCTTTTTTTAAGTGAAAAGTTGTCCGTTTTGTCGGACTGACGGACGGGCGGACGGACCGACGGACCCCACCCCCAAAACGAAAACTCTTCGGTTCTCCGCGAATTACACAAGTCACCCAAATCAGCGTTAAAAAAGCGGGAGGCGCCGAAAAGCGACTAATTTGCATCACTGAATATGGAGCCCTGGAGGGTTCATAGAGAGAAAAATAAATAAAACGAGGCCACGTTTTATTAATTAGTGCGCACAAGATGTAATTCGTGGCCTTAATTTAAATAAAACAAGGCCACGCTTTAATTTGTGCACACGATATACTTTCTCGTTCGCACAAGATACTTTCTCGTGCGCACTTTCCCAATTATTACGCCATATTATTAGTTTTATGAAGAATATGTCCGGTCGCCAAGGCGCGTGTGTGTGTGTGTGTGTGTGCGTGTGCGTGTGTGTGTGGGCATTTGTTTATGATAGTGTCGTTCGTTCCGGTGCACTCTGGCAGGACTATAGCACTACATCGAGATTAAGATTAAACACATTTCTTTCACTTGGGAATACACATACAGTACAACTATGGAGAACCAGATTTGTGTAATTTACTGTTCATGGTCATTTGAACAAATGCCGGTGGTGTCGGACACACACAAACACACCGAACTGGAGACCATAAACGGTTTTGAAAACTTCTGTCAAGTAGTGATCATCTTCTCAATAAAATATCTTTGCTGATGTTTTGTCGAGTCTTCTGTCCAATCAGAATCAAGATTGTTGCCGGAAGTCCCCACGGAGAATAACTTTGCGGTAGAACTATTTTTTATACACCCATGGGTACAACTTCAGATAAAAATGAACACATAATGAAATATGACCCCCGGTTTGATGATATACAGTTCACAGAACCCTTACCCACAATTTAAAGTATTTCACACAGACTATCTCCTCTTTGCTCTTCTCTCTGTGTGGAGCAGCAAGTTCAGCTGTCAAAACAAAGTGAAAAACAAACAATGGCATAACATATTATTAATACGTCGTAATACGTCTATTTATTTTCTTCTCAGAGTGTACCAGAATGGGTAGTTTATATGTTAGTATTTCAAAAATCTCCTGGGGGACAATTCTGGGGTTAGGTTTTCAGCATGTGTGCCTTTTTATGTTATACAGTTCAGCTTTGATTCCATCATCTCATTAAACCTTATTTAAAAGCATTATTTAGTTCTGTGAAGGGATATAAGGGATATATGCACTGTACTTCACTTTAATTAATATTGTATGCTGCAAAGCGTATATATTACTGCAGGATTTTTTGTTGAATAGATTTGAGTGGTTCAAAATGTTTTGTTGCGATCTATTGACGAAGGAAAAAGTAGGTCCCGAGGCCCGACCAGTTGAGAACCACTGAGTTAAATCACTCATGCGGCTTTCACACCGGTGCTTTTCCCTTTCTAGCTCCGAGCTAGAGCTTTTCTGGTTCAGCTCCGGTTTCCCTTTTCTGCTCCCGCTCTGTTCACACCGCCCAGAGCCCGACTGGTGCAGCCGCTGCTGCATCATGACGTCACCGTTTACATCGCTGATTTGCTCCCCAACGGCGCTCACAACAACAACAACAACAACAACAACAACAACAACAACGGGGGACTGCGTCGGGTCGATTATCGTGTTGCTTTTAATCACACAAAGTCAGATTAAATAAAATAACGACTTCTCCAAGCTTATACTTTTCTCCAGAGTGCCGTGGTTAATTGTTTATTAATGTGTTTCAGCGGCATTTACCGACTACTGCAGTGCTGGCTGCTCTTCCACAGGAGTTTATTCTCCCGTTGGCTCCGGGTTAGCTAATACTTTAGAGCGGCCTCTCTAAAATATTCACTGTCTGACTGTCACACAAGCAGCTGATACATATCCCCAATTCCCCTTAAGTGAATGTGTGTCAGTCTGAATTGACGCGGTTTGGCATCACAACGCTGTTATTAAAGTGTCTCTGATATAAAATGGGTGATGTTAGCATAGCAACCAAAGCTAAACGGACTACTTGCTATTGCTATCCTATTGTGGCATAACCCGTTTTCTACAGGCACATTTTACCGGCATATTTTTCATTATGATTCTACTTGTGATAGTCGAACATGACAACCTGTGCAGCACATGTATTGATTCCATCCGATAGCTGCTATAATACAAAACAAAATGTCTGCCTCTCTCCACAATGTTCAATAACAGCAAACGGATGGTCAAAGTAAGGTACAAATAAACAGAATCACACGAAGCCTGGTTAGTGTTGCCTGACTTTATAAAATCTGTTTCTTTTTATAAATGTGTGGTTGCCTTCTAGTCACTTTGCTCAGCACTACTGCTTGTAGGCAGGCATGACGAGACTCTTCAGTCGACCCATGTTCAGGGGAGGTGGGTTTAGTTTCTTGCACGCCTCGACGTAAGAGAGACGTAAGCGACGCCGCCTCTTAGCTCCGAAGCTCTTGCCTCTAGACCGACAATTTTTTGGAGCTGGAAGTGAACCCGGAGCTAAGAGGCAGCGCGGCTGCGGTGTGAACAGGAAAAAACGGTACTTTTCAGGCTCCAGCTCCGAGCCGGAACTGAAAATGCGTTAGTGTGAAAGGGGCATCAGTGAGGTGTTCTGTCAGTGAGGTGTTTAGTTTACAACAGCCTGTGACTGCCAATAATAGTTTAAATGTCTTCCTTACTGTAAGCAGTTATAAAATACCTGTTTGTGAAAGGTTATTTGTATTCTTTATTGTTCATATAGAAACCACTGCTTTCTGCTCACTGGTGAGTTAGCCTCTGAGTGTTAAACACATCAGGCTGGCAGCTGTATGGGCATCGCACTATGGTAGTTGTTATTTGCACATTGTTAATCAATGCATCCTTAAATTGTTTAACTGTGAGGTGTTATACAATTGTACTGTACTCTGAGTTTTTTAAGGTAAAAAAGGTAAAAAATAAACAGCATGATGGGATGTGCAGTACTAGTAGAGAGAACCAAATATCTAAAGCACTTTTTTGTTAATGTATGATTTGCTGCATACAAGGAATAAAACAAAAATCCTCTGTTGTACCATATTGAAGTATCATTATTTTTGCATCGTGTTGAATCGTATCATATCGCCCCGAATCGCATAATGTTGAATCAAATCGAATCGAACTGTATCGCAACAGGGGTGAATCGTATCATATCGCATCACCTGGTGTTTCAAATGTATCGTTAATGTATTGTATCGTGGCAACGTATCGAGATGCGCATCGCATCGGCCTCAGTGATGGAGATGCACATCCCCCCCCCCAAAAAAAATTCCCTAAATGAAGTCCGAGTTTGAAATATATCTCAAATAATATATGCACTGCCATTTCTCCACATAAACTTAACAGTCTGCAATGAAACGGTTGTCTCCTCTGTGCTCCACTTCCAACTTGGCGCACCGGTAACTTTCTCGTGCGAACAAAATACTATTTTGTTCGTATATCAAAGTATATCATGAACCTTAGGGGGTCAATATGTATTATATTGAATTATATTGCTCACCCTTCCACTACGGTCTCCCTGGCTTTACAAACATATCTGATAACGTCTAATGAATAGGATCCTTTACCTCTGTCTTCAGAAATATCAGCTGCAGTTTGACATTTTCGCACTCCTTATTCATCATCTTCTCCTCTGTGCCAAGTGAAAACGTATTGATGACCCCGTTGAATGGTTCCCTGTTTCCTTCATTTCTAAAACATATTAACACAAAGAAATGCCTAAATTCATAAAGCCTTAACACATTTTTATTTCAAAAATGTATTTAAATGTATTGTAAAACACAATTTATCCAACATAGTGTTTTATGTGATTATTATGTCGTTTCTTACGGGAAGGTCTTCTTAAATTCCTCGTCAATGCTGTCGGTCAAACATGAAGATAACTTCATATTGATGTTTATTAATTTCCCTTTTTTTGGTTTGTGGATGCCACCCTTCTCAACTACACACTTCAATGACCTGTGAAATGCACCACCTTTCTTTGCCTGAAACAAAACAAATTTTGTAAGACACATTTTCATATCAAGAGTAAACATTTGTTTTAATTTAATTATAAGTGAAATACTTACAGGATAAAGGACCGACTTTAAGACTTTTTCACAGGAACTTTGTGATGTTTTAACCCCCTCACTGAGGCATTTTCCAAAAGCTGTAAGGGTCTCTTTCATGGGTTCCCTGACTTTATCAAGTTCAAGACTCAGATTTTCTTCAAGTTCTATGGACACAGCCGTTTTTTCAGCCTGAAACTATACACAACACATTCATTATTTAAAGCATTTCAACCATAATTCATTATGGAACTTTTTTTCTCAAGCCCTTACAACAAAACGTACAAAGCCCTTTAATAAATTTGGCAATGCATCCTCTCTGAAGCAACACAAACTCAGTAAATCCAATACCTTGTTGGCTCCACAGGTAACATTACATGTAAGCAGTCTGTCTTTTACTTTACAATTTGTACACAACATTTTAGAGTACGCAGCTTACTTGTTTGCTGTGAATGTTATTATTTTCTGTCAATATTAAAGACAGAGAAAGATGTTTTTAATTGATCAAACCCCTTTTCTGCTACTGGCTCCCTGAATCAGAGAGAGAATCCCGCGAGCTCCAGACACATAGTTTCTTGTCTCAGAGTGCCAGTCATTGAGATCTTGCAGGTAATCCTGCAGTGAGGGAATTTCTGTAAAAAATGTAATATACTTACATTACATTCTTGAATTTACATGTTACACTCAATTAGTATCTCTACATACAGTATTTATTGGAGGAGATAAAACCATTTTGTCATCCGGGCTCACTTATGGAGACTTGAATCACCTGTGTCATTTCGCTTTAGACTTTTCTTTTTCAAGAACTCTTTGGAGCTCACTGTGAAAACCTTGAAACACTCCTTACCGAATTGTTTCTGAAAAAACAAACATGTTTCGATTTTAAAAGCAGGTATACACAACATTTGAGTTTGATTATCATCAAATATTACTCACCTTAACTTCTTTTAGTTTGTTGAATTCTGCGTTCACTTTTCTCTTGGCTTGTTCGTTTTCTTTCAGTATCTGAGCACGAACATCAGCTGATGACCTATTTGAAAAGATTTGTATTTGAAGAATTACATAAACTGAATATACATTCCAGGATATCATATCACTACGCATCTCGATCTTGCTTTCAATAACCAGTGATCACATGGAGTAGCTTAATCCAGCATCAAAAAGTGTTTGTGAAGCAACAACATTAGGAAAGAAATAAATGGCTGAGATGTTGAGGAATCAAGACACACATGCAGACATTTTAGAAACATGGATACTGTTATGATCATGAATAACCTGGTTGATCATGTTTCAAGTGAACATTATATCCCTGAATACGATCAAAACCAGGATACTAATGTGCCTGTTAACGTAATCAATGTTTCCATGGTTTCTCCTCTTGGCCATCTCCGTCTCAAGCGTCAGTGTCTAAATTGGATGGTATATTTAACTGTGTACTTTTGACATCTGAAACCACTTACTGATCATCTGAACCTCCAATAATATCAGACTTGGTGCAGATAAAATGAATCTGCCGACACTCGCCACCATTTCCCATGAGGCTACAGGATTCTTCCAGGATCTCCCAGGATTCTTTTTCTGAAGCTGCTCGATTTATCTCAGCCACAATCCACACAGTAGAACAACTTCCAACAAGCTGGAGGGGAATACAGCAAATAATAACCGTTACATCGTCAGTGCAACCTTCCACAGTAATCAGCATTGCATGTGGATGAATCACCTTTTTCCACATCTTGTCTCTGCTCTTGTTACGGTCCCCGTTTCCAGGAAGATCCACAAGTGTGACGTGTTGGAGAAGACGATTGTTCGGCACACTGACAGTCACACACTTCACCAGTGGCCAATACAACCTCTTCACGTCTTTTGACTCACTTCGTGTGTATTTGACTAATTCTGCAGATAAGTCTTCAGCCTAAAATAAATAATAGAGGCAATGCAAGGCCATTTATTTTACATGCACAAACTTTAACTTGAAATTGCTTTAAAAGATTGTGTTAAAGGTCCCATGTCATGCTTTTCCGGTTATTACCCGGTTTCTATGCATGTACACGGTCTGCAGAGTCAAAACCCCTCAAAGTACGGAGTCAAACTCTAACACAGAAAAGACCTCCCCAAAACGCCTCGTTGGAGATTTCTCATTTTCTTCCTGGGTACTCTGACGTGGGGATACCCAGAGGCCAAACCCTCTGCCAGCCTTTCACGAAACAAAGCTTCCCAAACCTTTCAGCGATTCATGCCGGATATGCACAGCGTAGGGCACTGAAGAATGATGCTGTTCCTACTTTGTTTGGACCAGCGGGAGATTCGGGTACACAATCATTGTTGTTTGTGTATTTATGATGTTTAAAACAAACAAGGTATCTACCACGACTGTTTCTAAACCTTTTTCGGGCTGCTAAATTGGGATCGCGGAGAAATTCTCTCCGCAGACCCATTCTCACAGCGTTATAAACCTTTTTCTTACTCAATATTAAGCCACACTTATTGTTTTTACTATGGCTGGGAGTGTTTGTGTGTGCTCAGGATGAATTTAGCTTGTTCTCGCTGTATCGCCGAGAGGCTCGTTGATGCGATCTGCTGCGAGGAGCGGAGATCGCAGCAACGAGCCTCTCAACGTCCCGACCAGAGCACACTGGGCTCAGCGGGGGGCCAGGAGCTCCAACAAGCCGTTTAGAACAGACAGTGATGACCGGTGAATACATACTATACAGAGATGCTGTATGAGAAGCCAATGTGAGTTTGGAAGATTGCACAGTATAAATCTATTTTAGTATACCTCAACAATGGAATTATGATCAGTAGAAATGGCCATGACATGGGAACTTTAAATAATTATTACAGCATAACATTAAAAATCCATTTGAAACCCTATCCCTGAAAAAACAACATCTGAATTAAATCAAAAAGTAGCAAACCATACGTTTATATTTAAGCAATGGGGAACAATTAGGTTTGACTTTTTTAACATGATTTCAAATGTAAAGCTGGTAGTGCCTTAAAATATCTAGGCTTTTGCAAGCAAGTTAGTTACTGTTAGATATTTTCTTTCCTATGATGCATAAAGTAGAATTTGTAGCTATTGTTATTCGAGCCCAGATAGATCAAGCCCATTTTCCTGAGTACATACCCAATTTACGTCTGCATTTGGTGTTCTGTTGTAAAACTACGCCAATCAAGAAGTTTAATGAAATTATATAAGTTGTAGTCTTACTTACTGTATCCCTTGTCAAAATCTTACTCTTGGAATGGAGAAATTCAGGATTTTTTTTGAAGTATTTTTCATTCATGAGGTTTTCAGGAGAGTTTTCTTTCCATTCTTCTCCATACAGCACTGACAGCTTTTCAACACTGTCTAGATAATCTTCGTCTTTTTCCTGATCTTCATTATCACCAAGGAAATGATTCAACTCCTCTTCCCACTCCTAAACAAAGATATGTTTTATTATATGGATGTTGTGTAGTCAGCATATATATTTATTTGCAGCTTCATCATAAACGTTGAAATAGCTCTAAGTTAACAAACATATTTAGCTTATTTTACCTCTTTTGTAATGAACTCGATTTCTGCCTTATACTTTGCATTACGCATGTTAGCCTCCACTTTAATCATCACTGAGGTACATGCACAGATTCTTCCAGAGGGCAAGAGATCCTGCTCTTCAATGACGGCATTTATCAGAGAGCTCTTTCCAGCCCCCGTTCTACCAAAGACGCCGACCACCTCCCTCTTGTCTGTCTCCAAATCGTTGATTTTATTTCTGTGGTGCACGAGTTTGAATATGGGTTTTTGATCAAATTAACAAATGTAACAAACACTAAAAGATTGTGTCAAAATCTTGCTTGACAACACTACTTACTTCAGGAACTTGTTGAACTTGTCGTCTTGGTCAGGTAGTTTATCAAGGACACAACTCATGATGTTTTTAACCTTAGACAGAATGACTTCTTCTGTAAGAGTAAAAGTAAAGAACTATTCAGCAGGAACCAATAACCAGCATATCCATTAAGATGTATTCCCAATTAAGTATCATTTTCATCATTTATGAATGATGGCAGGTATCTAAGGCCATTATAACTTAATAAGACCTGTGTTGCTACATATATGTAAGTTCATTTGCTGAACAATAATACATTAAACACATTATACCTATTAACCCTACTTTCTAATATTTTGGAAAGTAATATAAATACCTCTTTTTGTAACTTGTTTATCCTCACGTGGTCGTTTTCTGGCTGGTGATTGGCTGGACTCATCCTGGAGATCCAACTTCCTCTTTCCTTGTGTTGAATTTTTTTGTAAATAACATTTTTTTTTTATTAAAACATTTTTTTCAATACTGTTTAGATATAGCAGGTTTATTATTGTTTATAAAATATCAATAAACCTGCATATAATCCATAAGGCACTTTGTATCTCACCTTTATCATTTGTGTTGCTGGTGGACGGACAAACCTGAGGATGAACATGAACATTTGACTCTTTGTCCTCTCACAGGGAGTTACAGGCTTGAACACACATCGTCACAATTCACACACACACCAACATTTGCATTTCATTTCCCATTCAAAACTCTAGGTAAAATAATATATACTTGAAACATGGCTATCTATCAAGTGATCACATTCAGCATTCTTTTAACTGAATGAACAGCACTATGAACAAATTAAACAGTTCACAGTTCTTCAGTTAAAGGGGACTGTCTCAGAACGCTTCAAATATCAATGCATGAAGGATTGAGTCAAGTTCAATGATAACAAGCATGGTCCATTTAAAGTTATCATTACCTGAGCAGGTGGCCATGTACAATGTTGAACAGACAATGACAATACAAAAAGTGAATTCAACTGCATTCAACTAACTTCAAAAGAAGAATCAGATGTTTCCAGATTTGTTGTGTTTTGTTCCTCCTAGTTAGAAAGGAAAATAGTCTCAAATCCATAATAGTAAAGAACTTTGATACAATGATGGTAAAGTCAACAAGATATATTATACTCCTTTGTATGTAGATGTTGTATATTTCTTGAGATGAATGAGACCAATTCATACAAATGCAGACACTACCTTTAACCACATGAGTTTCTTTTGGAATTTTGACCGTGGTCCCACAATTGGGATCAAGGCAGCAATGTGATGATCTTCCAGACAAAAAAGACTTTCCTTGTCAACTTCGTGATCTGTAAAAAAAAATGTAATTAAGAAATGTCAACCAATTGCAAATATCTGTAGATGTGTATTTTGCATGGAGTAAAAATGTGAGTTCAGGTGTTGAAAATATGTTTTAAAGAGCATTACAGCCTCATAAGGTTGTCTGAACTGAATTCATATTCATATTTTGTTATTTGTTATTTTCAGTCTTGATATCAGTGCTGCTGAAAAGATGCTACAGCAAATAAGTCACTCTGAAATTAATATTTAATAGTTTCCTTTCTGTGTGAAAATGTACAAGTCTTTAAGATTGTTTAGTATGTCAGGGATATGTCAGAAAATTACTGAGTAACGATGTTGAGGCAATTTATGTGTCTTCAAGTATATGCAGATATTTCAGTATTCGAAGGTCATATCGACTTTGTATAATATTTTTGCCCAACAAAAAGCATGTTAATACTTTACCTTTAAATGTTTGTATCCATTCGGTGAGTCTCCATTGAGTTAATTTGTTGCAAACAAAATCATCCATGATTAAGAATAGCAACTGGAAAGTAAACAAATAATTGTTTTAATCAACAAAATAACTACTTGTGAGAGATTTGATATTTTTATAGAAAAATAAAGGGTTATTGAAGTGATAATGGCTGCCTAATTAAAATGTTTATATGAAGCATGTAGGACATATTTGTGTCATCACAAGATAAGCACAAATAACTGAGTACAAATTTCAGAAATTCCTTTTTAGGGGAGCCTGCAAGCTTACCTACTATTTTCATTCATCTACACCCCAACAGACAAATGAGCTTTCAAGTTCCCCAGTGGAATGGAATCTATGAAACGTGAAAAAATGTATTCAGAATAAAAGATCAATTGTTGTCAAACACAAGTACAGCTGACATTAACATCTGAATCATGAACTACTCTATGCCAGAACATCTATTGGCAATTTTCTTTTCTGATAATTGTTTGGTTAAATGTTCAAGTAAAAATGTCATGGTTCCAGATTCTCAGATGTTAGCTTTCCTGCTTTTTTCAGAGTGTTAGCTGTCCAAACAAAGTGATTATAACCGTCTTGAAGGCTACCAAACTTGATTCCACCCAAATAAAACAGTAACAGTAATAATACTAATCTAAGGATATAATATAATGGGATAAGATAAATAGAAAAATTCAGGGCCAAATCAGAAATGCTCAATGCGGTTGTTTTTCCCGATCAATATGCCTATACCTCTGGGATACTTTTCTGCTAAATGACACTTTTATGTTCAGTTGAGTAACATGACTTTAAGGTCGTGGTTTCTTGTTTTTTTCTGTGTTCCAATTTGTATTTATTTAACCCTTGGATGCATAAGTGGATCTTTTTGGACCCGGTGAGGTGGTTTTCTTGAAGTATCTTTGTAATTACAATTTATCATTTCATATTCCAGCTATTTCTCAAAAAACATGTTTTGGATATCATGCATTCACATTTTAAATTGACATATTAAGAAAGTGTAGTTTTTGTATTACCCAAGCTTCTAAGTGGGTCAAAAATGACCCGCATGCATTTTCTATGAGATCCTATGGGAACCTTTGATTCTTATCACCTGTGGCTGTCAGGAATACATTCACTGTATACCACACAGACTACATCACAAGTGACACCTCTCAGGAAGATTATTTTACACAGCAAGATCTGATACCTGTCAGTATAATAATAATAAATTATATTTGTATAGGGCTTTTTAAGGACTCAAAATTGCTTTACGATATAAGGGAAGGTTAGGGTGGGGGGGGGTATAGGACTGTCAAACTTAATCAACCGGCATTGATTGATGGGGGGAGGGGGGGGCTATGAGTAGACAAGAGGAGAAGAGATGAGTTTTGAATGAGGGTCTCAAAATAGCGGAGATCTTTGCATCAATATGTGCAAAACGTTTTTTTCAAAATTTAAAAAAATGTCTAAAATTATTATATAAAAAATTAAATATAAAATATTTCTAATGCGAACCAAAATATAATATTAAATATTATACAAGTGATTTTTCTTAACCAAAATGACAAAAATGGCATAAAAACACATTATTCTAATACGGGTCCTTTAAGACCCACTTATGGAAGAGTGTGGGTCCAGTCACTCATGCATCTAAGGGTTAAAGCAGAAACACAGAACAACATGGTACAAAACACATACCAGGCACGTACACAGATATCAAAGTGGGCTTGAGCCCCTGCCTTTTTCTTCCTCCAGAGAAAGTAATTTTTATAATATTTATTTTTAATAAATGAATATATATATATATATATATATATATATATATATATATATATATATCTAGTCCTGTCTGCGCACAGTTTCCCTTTCCAAAAATATATTGATTGAATAAAAAATATATATATCAGGTCGGGAGATTAGACTGTCAGGAACCTATGCTCTCTCTACCCTCCCTACATCCCTCCCTCCCTCCCTCCCTCCCTCCACGTCGCCTGCACAGCGGTGCGGACAGTCAACGGCAGTCACTTCAGATGGACAGGTAGCACCACGTAAACAGAATATACAGCTCCCTTACAAAACAAACAAAAACACGTGCGTTGGTTTTGAAAATAATGTAATGTTAATGTGTTTTTCAAGAGCCTGTGGCAAAGGTAGCAACCAAACAAGAAAAACTAACACTTTAACATACAACATACAATGCATTCCATATAGAACATGACTTACAAACTTAACAATGAAACAAAATAATATGAATCCTTCCAAAGCTTACCTTTAGCGTACAGTCTGTTGATATGAAGCCAAAAGCAGGTTAAAGGAGTCTCTCGCTTAGTATCCCAATAACTGCCCAACCCAACCTGGAAAACGCAATTTACATTTTTGTTTGTTTCCGCTGATAGGTGCAGAAAGTTACTCCTCCCACACTAAATTAATCATGTGTTATTTTAATGCAATTTGAACTGCATTTGTGTCTGAAATGTAAACCCTTATCCTATGCCCTGTTAAAGTTGTCATTTTCTCTAATCATGTGGGTATTTTTATGTCAAGTGTTTGTATAATTCTAACCTCATAGGGTAGAATTAAGAAGTTTAAAATGTGAAACAACTCTTCAATTCTCAAACACTACATGAGGTCTCTATAAGGTAGTTTGGGACCAATCAGTAAGTAGCACTTTGGTGACTTTAAAAAGCATACTGACTCCATAACTACTCATCATAAATTAAAAAAGCCGCACCCTAACCGATTTGGCAGGAAGAGGAAATGGAAAATGATTTGTTTATCTAACAATAGAAATGTATGTCATTAAAAACCTAGCGCAGATAGATCCTTTAACAAGAACATGAACAATAAAAGTGAATTGTATTGGTTCATTGGAGTGTATACCACATCAAATACATGTATGCATTAAGAATAGGCAGTAAAAAAGTGAATAACAAGAAACCAATCAAGTCATCATCTAGATCTCTCTATTTCTCATATATGAATTAAAAAAAACAGACCTTTTTTTGTTTTTTCATGCCAAATCGTGTTTTTTGATGACCAAAATAAATTCTGAATTTAAACCTTCTTGGCTCAAGATATACAGTATTTACACTGAAACCTTGACTGAAGCAGCAGGGGAGTACATGACGGTTAAAGATCTCATGAGGGGTTTGCTGGGGTTTGCTGTGGGTCTTGATGGAAGTGATTTTGTTTTAGTCCTTTAAAGTACATGAACATACATCATTCTAGATACTTTTCTTCTTACTTGCTTTCATTTAGTTTTATGGTTTTAGCAACATTTCTGGTCATTTGGTCCCAAAGGATTCAGTTTAAGATAATGTTTTGTTATAATCTGGACTGGCCTATATTTAAGGTCATTAAGCCACTTGGAGAGGGAGATTTACTTGTCAGAAGTTTTTTCTTGACATTTTATACTGGTACCAACAGCAGCCTAATCGCCATTGCACACACTTTAAAAAGACAAAGTTCTGAAACAATAATGCAAATGTAGCAGGTTGGAAATGCTATATGTTAAGTTTTACTTAAACAGACACTACTTTTTGTTAATAATATAATCTTTCCAACACACTTTGAACTCCTAACATTTAGACAATATACTGTAACGTCAGAAGATGGCGCTCTGGCTCTGCTTTGGATCCATTAGGGAGCCTATAGCCACGAGCTCAGATCATGCGCATGTCAGAAATAAACAAGCTGTGACCTGAGGAGGACGTTAACTTTGGTCCTCTCTCTACCAATCCACATACACTGTTTATATGTTGGCTACACAGTGCTCCCTAGCCTGTGTAACCCTTGCTGCTGGTCCAGATTACCCCTAGGTCTGGTGCCGGTAACGCACACTGAGAAATTAACATTTAACTTTTATATTACAGTTTTTCTCAATCGCTAAACCCACTTTTTAGAATCTAAATTCATTTCTTCAAAACAAGAGCATAGCCATCTAAACAGAAACACACTTGCCATAACTCTGAATATCTTTTGCAAAATGCACTTACATGACCAAAACTGAAAATACTGGTCACAAAAAAGAATAAGTCGATCGAAACAGAACAAATTGTCCTCTAATGAGACAAATGTGTTTTCATAACTGAAACTCCGGTCACCATAATAACCCATTCTACCATAACAATATACATTTCTGGCAAAGTGCTCTAAGGCACTCAAAACTAAAAATACCCCTTCCAAAACCAGATACCTTCTCCAAAAACAAACATTTGTCAGCTCATGAGAAGACTATTTGAACAGTCATTACTAAGTGGCACACTAAATACTGACTACAATCATCAATACACAAACCTCAAGCTATCGATATTGGAAACTGAACGGAAAACTGACAAGTTGGGAGAAACAAACTTACATATAGGAAAAACAGAGTCTTACTGTAACTATGCCATTGTTTTTATTGTCTCATTTTCAGAAGAGCACCGTAACAGAAACAAAAGACGAATAGCAATACACTGGAAAAAAATAACATGGGTAAATGATGTAAATCAGCAGTAAAGCAGAGAATGAGATCTATATAACTTTACTGATCTGCTCTTTGGCGTCTGTCTGGCCACATAGCCTCATCTACGTCACAGCGTATGTCTTCCCTTGCAAGGCAGCGTGGGAAATATCTCCTTGCGTGTCGACACCACCCTTGACAGGATTCCGCAGAGATGTCCCGACAGCCAGCATTCATTGCGTCCAAAAGGGGCATTCTGTCATGAGGATGATGGTCATAAACCTTCCATCTCCAGGCAGAGAAGAACTCCTCAATGGGGTTTAGAAATGGGGAGTATGGAGGGAGGAACTCCATGGCCATGTGTGGATGAGCCTCAAACCATGCCCTCACGTCACGAGAGTGGTGGAATGCCACATTGTCCCATATGACCACGTGAACCGACCTCACTTGATCCCTCTCTTCTGGTGGCACAAGTCCGTCATACAGGACATCCAGGAAGGCAAGGACACGTTGCGTGTTATATGCTCCCATTACAGTAAAGGGATGTGAGCAAGGACGCCTTGTGTCGAGATAGCCGCACACAATGTTATGTTTCCTCCCCTTTGGCCTGGAACAAAGACTGTCGCTCTTTGCCCAATAAGGTTCCTCCCACGTCTCCTCACTTTGGAGAGGTTGAAGCCTGCTTCATCCACATATACAAAAACATGTGGTAATGCATTGCCTTCCAGCTCCATCATTCGCTAAAGAAAATGAAACAAACAGAGGACCGTTTTACATTACTGTAAGCAGTCAGACATACTAAAAATATAGGCAAGCCATCAGTGTGATTGAGGTCCTTACCTGTACATACCGGTGCCTTAAATCCTTCACACGGTCAGAGTTGCGTTCAAAAGGAACCTTATAGATCTGTTTCATTCTGAGGTGTTGCCTCTTTAACACCCGGTCAATGGTTGCAACACTTATAGACTGAATGTTACTGAAGACATCCTGGTCTGCAATTATTCTGGCCTGAATCTCCCTTAAGCGGATTTCATTGTTGGCCACAACCATATCAACAATGGCAGACTCTTGTTCTGGAGTAAAGGCCTTTCGTCTGCCACCAGAGCGGGGTGCTCTTTCAGTTCTATCAATAAATATTTGAGAATGTTATGTACTGTAATATAAAAACAGTGATCGAAACCTACATCAAAATAGAAATGCATGAAGTGCTGTAAAAAAGGGTTACAGTAGCTTACCTATTTTCGTGCCTGAAGATCCTAATAATGGATGCCACTGTTGATCTCGGTATATTGGGCTGAACCCTTTGGCCAGCCTCACTGAGGGACATGCCATGGTTTATGACGTGGTCCACAATAGTTGCACGGGTGTTGTCCGAAACTACTGTTCGCATTGGTCCCCTTTCAACTCTTCCACCACGCATACGTACAGCCCTCCCTCTTCCTCTCTGAACATGAGGGTTCCCTCTTCCTCTCTGAACATCAGCTCTCCCTCTTCCTCTCTGAACATCAGCTCTCCCTCTTCCTCTCTGAACATCAGCCCTCCCTCTTCCTCGCTGAACAACAGGGTTCCTTCTTCCTCTCAGAGCTCCTCTACCTACTCGATCAGCCATTTTGTTTACACAAACATCTTACTGAAGTGAGGGAGGTCTTTTATAGGATTCTCACTACAGTAATTACAATTACTATAGGAAATTCATTGATGTCAGCTGTGAGCAATTCATTTACATGGAAGTGAAGTACTCAATTCACCCCAATACAAAAAAAACATTTCTCAATGTGCAAAAAGGAAAAGACCACAATTACTGACTGTAAAAATGTTGTATCAGCTATAGCTAATCCTCCCCATATGAACATCTCAAAGACCTATGCAAGTCATATCAACACTATTATAGCTTTACCGGCACCATTTAAAAAAATATTTTAAGTACAGTCATGCAAATTCTATCATGTAAATGTTTTCAATGTAACATCATTACTATAAGGTATACAGTACATTCCATGGAGTTACCTTTTTCAATGGGCTGATTGACTGATAACAAGTGTTAATATTTTGCACATCAAGTGTCAATTAGTGTAGCTATGGTCTAAGTTTATGAGGAAGTGTTATCCACTGTGAGAAGATTATTTGTTGTTTTGTAGACATGAGTTACACAACAGATTTTTGATCTTTGTGTAGAGAATTGTAACTTCAGTTAGAGAATTGTGTGATCTGTTTTGCAAAACACTGCTTAGCATCTGCATTTTGTGTGATATCAATGAGAAATGGTATACTGTTGTAGAGAAATGGTTTTCTGTTTCGATGGCTGTGCTGTTGGTTTGATGAAAGGAATTTTGATTCTAAATAGTGGGTTTAGCGATTGAGAAAAACTGTAAACGTTTACTATTGTTATTGTAAAGAACATTCAACACTGGAGTAAGTTGAGTAAGGATGTCACATTTCATGCTTCAAAGAGATATTAGTATATTTATAGGGTGGCTTTGCTGCTTCAGAAAACAGAAATAAACAAACATAACTGATAAGAATGGTGGTAAACTTTGGGACAAATCAGTAAGTTCATGTTGGTGACATTAACAAGCATGATGCATTACTACTCATTATACATTAAAAAACCTGCAACCTATACTGAACCGGTTTGGCAGGAAGAGCAGATGGAAAATCATTTGTTTATCTAACAATAGAAATGTATGTTATCAAAAACATAGAGCAGATAGATCCTTTAACAAGAACATGAGCAATACAAGTGCATTTTATTGGTTTATTGGAGTGTACCACATCAAATACATGTATGCAATAATAATTTTGAATGGAAAAAAAGAGTAAATAATAAGGAACCAGATAAGCCATCATCTAGATTTCATACATGAATGAAAAAACACTAAACACCATTAATTTGCAGTGAGTTTTGTCCTTTAAAATAAGAGAAAACAGATAAAAATAATTATGTGAGAAGCCTAGTCTATATCCAAATCCCCCTACAGTAGAGCTGAAGATTTAATTAATTCATTGAAATTTCACCCCAAACTTATCAAACAATGCTAAACAGAATATAAACAGATTCAAAACAGAAAATACATATATGAAAAAGACAAAACAACTGTTAAAGCATTAAAAGCAAAACGTCTCTGTGACATCACAGCAGTGGCTGAGATCCAATATCTATTTTCCGATACACGGGCATAGTGAAGACTTTTTCACCGGGGTATCTCATTCAAAGCTTAACAGAAGACAGCATAGCAACTCATAGTTTGTCATTATGGTCAAAATGTTCCCAGAGGTCTCTCCTCCTCTCCAAAACAAACTGACCCAGAGAGTAAAGCTGCTTCAGCACTGAATAAAGCAGTCTACTTTTAAAGTAAGTGTTTCCTTGATGGATACAAGCCAGAGAGGCTACAAGCTAATGCAAAGTGACCTTAGCTTCTCTGCAAACAGTTCTGGAGGTTTAACGTTTCATAGTTGATCTGTAAGTCCTCTTACATCGCCAAACATTGGTACAAACCAAGGTGTTAACCTCTCAAGTCCTGTTGCCTGAGCTCGGGTAAAAGCCTGTTCGTTAAAAAATACCAAGATTTAAAGTGTTTAGTAAAAGTGTGCTGAAAACTGGATTAAAAAGTACATTTATGAAAGCTAAAATGCTGATGCCCACAAAAGCAGGGGTGGGATGGATGTGGGGGTCGCTATTGACATGGAGATATTCCTTTATGGGCTGTAAAAACCTAAGATTATCAACAAACTGCTTTTTAAAAGGATTTTAAAATGACATGAATTAGGGCAGCCCCTTATGCTAACAATAAAAAACAGTAGTAGTAAAAAGAGATACAAAAAATGGTTGAGACCCAATCCAGAGGCCTCCTGTCTTATAACCTCGGTAGGTTAACTGGCGTCTGCTGTTACTCTCCACTGATCAACCCTGAAACGTAAACCAGAGAGACAAAGAGCGAAGTTGTGAAATTGAATATTAATAACAAACACTTGTTAACATCTTATTAACAGTTTGATCATCAGTTTCACTAAAACCTACCTGTGCACATGATGGACGCACTGTAGCTGCTTGACCCGGTTAATCACTACTGTAATAAAAACACTGTTAGTATTTTCTGAAAACATGTCATAAGCTGGCTAATTTTTATATTTTATATTATGTTTAAATGTAGTTTTACCAAATAATTGCACCATCATCTGCGCTTTAGGTCAGTTCATTGTAGTGTTTGTTTACCGACTCAAGCTGCTCACTTACATCTAAAAAACAAAAAAAACATATTGTTTCAAAGAAGTGGATTCATTGAATACACTAATGGAAATGTATTGACTTTTTAATTACGATCAAATGTACAGTATTGTTTGAGATTTTGTTTTGTTTCCTTTACCTGGGATGGAGACACCATCTGTTTTGAGTGACAGCTCAATTGATTCCTGGATCGTGCTCTCCAGTTTCTCCAGGATCTCCAACTAAATCAGCATTGAAATATTTATCACTTATCACTGACGTTTTTGGACATGTATGTTTGTGTTGCAGTGTTCCTAGTTGAATTTCCCTTGAATTAAGAAAAGTCCTTTTTGTAAATGATGACCACAAATTATTGATAAACATTGATATGTGCAGCCCAACATGTTTCAGTGAAGAATTATTTCTGTAAGACGAAATATAAATTGTGACAAACCTTCAAGTCTCTCAGCTGTTCCATCATGGCGTCTTTAGCCTGAGCAAACATGACGTCCTTTGAATCATGTACGTGCTTTTCAATAGTTTCCCTCATGTTTCTCAGCATGCCTGGTCCTCCAAATTCTTTTGCTCCTACACAAAACAGAAACATGTTGACATCAAAATATTACAACATAGAAATGTGTAGAAGTGTATTTCTATGTCTGTAATGATCTTCTGTCTTACTGTCATAGCATGGTTTCATGGTCTCCTCGATTGTTGTTGTCAGGCTGCTGTAGATCGTTTTCTTTCGCTCACGGATGAGTTTGTTGAGTTTCGTTTTCATTTTTTCTTCCTAAGAGAAAGAATGTGAAGCAGATAACATATTTTAAAATCAATAAGTTACAAAAAAGGCTCATAATTTCTTCCAGATTTTACCCTGAAAATCAGTACATTATTCAAACTGATAGCACGTGTTCACCAGCTGGGAGTGCACTTTGCTCAATATCAGAATATTCTATTGTAATCTTTAGTGTGTCTTCATGACTTGGGGCAGGGTCAGCTTTACAGCTGCAGTTAATTTTTCAAAGCCATCTCCAGTTCGTGAGTTATTCCAGTACAATGTATATGAATATGTTAACTGATCAAAATGTATTATATTTAATAATATTGCTCACCCTTCCACTACAGTCTCCCTGGCTTTACAAACATATCTGATAACGTCTAATGAATAGGATCTTTTACCTCTGTCTTGAGAAATGTCAGCTGCAGTTTGATATTTTCGTACTCCTTATTCATCATCATCTCCTCTGTGCCAAGTGAAAACACATTGAAGACCCCGTTGAATGGTCCACTGTTTCCTTCATTTCTAAAACATATTAACAAAAATAAATGCTTACATTCATAAGGCCTCAACAAATTGTATTTCAATAATGTATATAAATGTATTGTAAAACACAATTTATCCAACATAGTGTTTTATGTGATTATTATGTCATTTCTTACGGGAAGGTCTTCTTAAATTCCTCGTCAATGCCGTCGGTCAAACATGAAGATAACTTCATATTGATGTTTATTAAATCTCCACTTGTTGGTTTGTGGATGCCACCCTTCTCAACTACAGACTTCAATGACCTGTAATTTAGCTGAAACAAAACACATTTTGTAAGAGACATATTCATATTAAGAGCAATCAGTTGTTTTGATTTAATTACAACTTAAATACTTACCGGATCAAGGACCGAGTTTAAGACTTTTTCAAATGAACTTTTAGATGTTTCAACCCCCTCACTGAGGCATCTTTCAAAAGCTGTAAGGGTCTCATCCATGGGTTTCTTGACTTTATCAAGTTCAAGACTCAGCTTTTCTTCAAGTTCTATGGACACAGCCGTTTTTTCAGCCTGAAACTATACACAACACATTCATTGTTTAAAGCAATACAACCGTAATTCATTATGGAACTTTTTTTCTCAAGCCCTTACAACAAAACGTACAAAGCCCTTTAATAACTGTGGCAATGCATCCTCTCTGAAGCAACACAAACTCAGTAAATCCAATACCTTGTTGGCTCCACAGGCAACATTACATGTAAGCAGTCTGTCTTTTACTTTACAATTTGTACACAACATTTTAGTGTATGCAGCTTACTTGTTTTCTATGAATGTTATTATTTTCTGTCAATATTAAAGACAGTGAAAGATGTTGTTACTTGATCTTACCCCTTCTCTGCTGCTGGCTCCCTGAATCAGAGAGAGAATCCCGCGAGCTCCGGACACATAGTTTCTTGTCTCAGAGTGCCAGTCATTGAGATCTTGCAGGAATTCCTTCAGTTTGGGAATTTCTGTAAAACAGGTAACATACATACATTACATTCTTGAATCTAAGTGTTATACTCAATTATTATCTCTCCACATTTATTGGAGGAGATAAAACCATTTTGTCATCGGGGGCTCACTTATGGAGACTTGAATCACCTGTGTCATCTGGGTCTAGACTGTTCTGGTTCATGAACTCTTTGGAGCTCACTGTGAAAACCTTGAAACACTCCTCACTGAATTGTTTCTAAAAAAAAGAAAAAACAGTTTCAATATCAAAGCAGGTTTGCAGTTTTGGACAATATTTGTGTTTGATTTTCCTTCAATATAACTCACCTTAACGTCTTTTAGTTTGCTGAATTCTGCCCTCACTTTTCTCTTGGCTTGCTCGTTTTCTCTCAGTATCTGAGCACGAACACCAGCTGCTGACCTATATGAAAATAATTGTATTTGAAGAATCACATAAACTGCCTATACATTCCAGGATATCATATCACTATGCAGCATACTCATCACTTTCAATAACCAGTGATCACATGGAGTAGCGTAATCCAGCATCAAAAAGTGTTTGTGAAGCAACAACATTAGGACAGAAATAAATGGCTGAGATGTTGAGGAATCAAGACACACATGCAGACATTTTAGAAACATGGATACTGTTATGATCATGAATAACCTGGTTGATCATGTTTCAAGTGAACATTATATCCGTGAATACGATCAAAACCAGGATACTAATGTGCCTGTTAACGTAATCAATGTTTCCATGGTTTCTCCTCTTTGCCATCTCCGTCTCAAGCGTCAGTGTCTAAATTGGATGGTATATTTAACTGTGTCCTTTTGGCATCTTAAACCACTTACTGATCATCTGAACCTCCAAGACTATCAGACTTGGTGCAGATAAAATGAATCTGCCGACACTCGCCACCATTTCCCATGAGGCTGCAGGATTCTTCCAGGATCTCCCAGGATTCTTTTTCAGCAGCTGCTCGATTTATGTCAGCCACAATCCACACAGTAGAACAACTTCCAACAAGCTGGAGGGGAACACAGCAAATAATAACGGTTACATCGTCAGTGTAACCTTCCACAATAATCAGAACTTTATGTGGATAAATCACCTTTTTCCACATCTTGTCTCTGCTCTTGTTACGGTCCCCGTTTCCAGGAAGATCCACAAGTGTGATGTGCTGGAGACGACGATTCTCCGGCACCCTGAAGGTCACACACTTCACCAGTGGCCAATACCCCCTCTCCACCTCTTCACCATGTTCCACACATCGTGTGTATTTGACCAATTCTCCAGATAAGTCTTCAGCCTAAAAAAATAAAAGGCCATTTCTTTTACATGAACAACTTTAACTTGAATTTGCTTTAAAAGATTGTGTTAAATAATTATTAGAGCATAACATTAAAAGTCAATTTGAAACCCTATCACTGAAACAACCACATCGGAATTAAATCAAGAAGTAGCAAACCTTACGTTTATATTTTAGCAATGGGGAACAATTAGGTTTAAAATGTTTAACATGATTTCAAATGTAAAGCTGATAGTTCCTTAACATATCTAGGTTGTTGCAAGCAAGTTAGTTACTGTTAGATATTTTCTTTCCGTGCATAAAGTAGATATGGTTTAGTAGTTATTGTTATTAGAGCCCAGATAGATCAAGCCCATTTTTCTGATGACATACCGAATTTACGTTCGCATTTGGTGTTCTGTCGTGAAACTACGCCAATCAAGAGTCTGTCTAATGAAATTATATAAGTTGTAATCTTACTTACTGTATCCCTTGTCAATATCTTACTCTTGGAATTGAGAAATTCAGGAATATCTCTGAAGCATTTGTCTTCCATGAGGGTTTCAAGAGACCTTCTCCTCCATTTTCCGTACAGCGCTTTCAGCTTTTTAACAGTGTCTTGATCATCTTCGGCTTTTTCCTGATCATCACGGAAATGATTCAACTCCTCTTCCCACTCCTAAAAAATATATGTTTTATTATATGGCATGTTGTGTAGTCAGCTTATACATTCATTTGCAGCTTCATCATAAACGTTGAAATAGCTCTAAGTTAACAAACACATTTAGCTTATTTTACCTCTTTTGTAATGAACTCGATTTCTGCCTCATACTTTGGGTTGTGCATGTTAGCCTTCACTTTAATCATCACTGAGGTACATGCACTGATTCTTCCAGAGGGCAAGAGATTCTTCACTCCAATGACGGCATTTATCAGAGAGCTCTTTCCAGCCCCCGTTCTACCAAAGACGCCGACCACCTCCATCTTGTCTGTCTCCAAATCGTTGATGTTCTTTCTGTTGTGCAAGAGTTTGAATATGGGTTATTGATCAAATTAACAAATGTAACAAACACTAAAAGATTGCGTCAAAATCAAGAAGAAATCCACCTGCATGTACGAACATCCTATTTAAGCATAATACTATCGTCAGACTGATTTTTGGATTTTTAAAAATGTGGACTTTTACAAATCACAACAGTGATTTCAGTGTAACCTTCCACAATAATCAGCATCGCATGTGGCAGGGGCTCGTCACTGATGTCGACTGGTATTGTTACATAGTGAGTAATTGTTCTTTGTGGCAGAAGTCCCGAAAACTGCTTTTATAAAAAAATCAATCACATGGTATGGCGTTATAGATATTAGCGTGGATGAGTGCACTTCCTGCTGACTACACAACATGCCATATAATAAAACATATATTTTTTAGGAGTGGGAAGAGGAGTTGAATCATTTCCTTGATGATCAGGAAAAAGCCGAAGATTATCAAGACAGTGTTAAAAAGCTGTCAGCGCTGTACGGAAAATGGAGAAAAAAATCTCTTGAAAACCTCATGGAAGACAAATGCTCCAGAGAAATTCCTGAATTTCTCAATTCCAAGAGTAAGATATTGACAAGGGATACAGTCAATCCCTCTCTGTGCTGTATAATTTCGACAGGTTTACGGTTTCTTTAAACTCTTTCCACTTGCTCGAAAACACTAATACTTACTTCAGGAACTTGTTGAACTGGTCGTCTTGGTTAGGTAGTTTATAAAGGACACGACTCATGATGTTTTTCACCTTAGACAGAATGACTTCTTCTGTAAGAGTAAAAGTAAAGAACTATTCAGCAGGAACCAATAACCAGTATGTCCATTAAGATGTATTCCCAATGAAGCAATCAAGAATACCTGAGAGTATCATTTTCATCATGTATACTATGGCAAGTATCTTCCAGTTTAAGGCCATTATAACTTTATAAGACCTGTGTTGCTAAATATATGTAAGTTCATTTGCTGAACAATAAAACATTAAACACATTATACCTATTAACCCTACTTTCTATTATTTTGGAAAGTAATAATAAATACCTCTTTTTGTAGCTTGTATATCCTCACATGCTCGTTTTATGGCTGGGGATTGGCTGGACTCATCCTGGAGATCCAACTTCCTCTTTCCTTGTTTTTTTGAAAAAAATTGGATAAAGCAGGTTTATTGTTTTTTTTATAAAATATGAATAAAACTGCATATAATCCATAAGACACTTTGTATCTCACCTTTATCATTTGTTTTGCTGGTGGACGGACAAACCTGAGGATGAACATGAACATTTGACTCTTTGTCCTCTCACAGGGAGTTACAGGCTTGCACACACATCTTTACAATTCACACACACACATACAATTGCATTTCATTTCCCATTCAAAACTCTGTGCAAAATAATATATACTTAAAAAAGGGCTATCAAGTGATCACATTCAGCATTCTTTTAACTGAATGAACAGCACTATGCACACATAGTTCTTCAGTTAAAGGTGACTTTTTCTCAAGACACTTCAAATGTCAATGCGTAAAGGATTGAGTCAAGTTTAATGATAACAAGCATGGTCCATTTAAAGTTTTGATTTCCAGCTTCATCCCATTTACATTCTGAATAAAAGAAATACTCATAGTGGCCATGTAAAATGTTGAACAGACAATGACAATATAAAAAGTGAATTAAACTGCATTCAACTAACTTCAAAAAAAGAATCAGATGTTTCCGGATCTGTTGTGTTTTGTTCCTCCTAGATAGAAAAGAAAATAGTCTCAAATCCATAATAGTAAAGAACTTTGATAAAATGATGGTAAAGTCAATCAGATATATTATACTCCTTTGTATGTAGATCTCGTACATTTCTTGAGATGAATGAGACCAAACAATAAAAATGCAGACACTACCTTTAACCACCTGAGTCTCTTTTGGAATATTGACTGTCGTCCCACTTTTGGGATCAAGGCAGCAATGTGATGATCTTCCAGACAAAAAAGACTTTCCTTGTCAACTTCGTGATCTGTAAAAAAAAATGTAATTAAGAAATGTCAACCAATTGCAAATATCTGTAGATGTGTATTTTGCATGGAGTAAAAATGTGAGTTGAGCTGTGAAAAATATGTTTTAAAGAGCATTACAGCCTCATAAGGTTGTCTGAACTGAATTCATATTCATATTTTGTTATTTGTTATTTTCAGTCTTGATTTCAGTGCTGCTGAAAAGATACTACATAAAATAAGTCACTCTGAACGTTAATATTTAATAGTTTCCTTTCTGAGTGAAAATGTACAAGTCTTTAAGATTGTTTAAGTATGTCAGGGATATGTCAGAAAATTACTGAGTAACGATGTTGAGGCAGTTTATAGATATTTCAGTATTGGAAGGTCATATCGACTTTGTATAATAGTTTTGCCCAACAAAAACCATGGTAATACTTTACCTTTAAATGTTTGTATCCATTCGCTGAGATTCCATTCAGTTAATATGTTGCAAACATAAGCATCCATGATTAAGAATAGCAACTGGAAAGTAAACAAATAAAACAATTATAATTGTTTTAATCAACACAATAACTACTTGTGAATTTTGATGTTAATAGAAAAAGAAAGGGTTATAGAAAGTGATAATGGCTGCCTAATGAAAGAGTCAATATGAAGCATGTTGGAAATAAATGTCAGAACACAAGGTAAGCAAAAACAAATGTTTTAGCACAAGATCCGCTAAACCAGAGTGTATAATATAAAGTTATGCAACACCCATCATGCCCAATGACTCGAGTCTCTTCAACATACTGGTTTACAGCGATAAGGCACGCATTCAAATCGATGTAGTTTGTTGTTTTGTTTTTCACAGCATCGCCCTTTAGATTTTCGAACGGGCAATAAGAGTCACTCGAACATCTTTCTTTATTTCATTTGTAGCTTTATTATACCAGGAAGTCCCATTGAGATCAATGTGTTTTTTCAAGAGCCCGAGACCAAAGTAGCAACTGAGCAACAACACAAGAAGCCCTAACACATTACAATTAAAATACATCATATTACAATACAATTCATTTAAAAAATACTATGAATCGTTCCAAAGCTTACCCGTAGAGTACAGCCTTTAGATATGCAGCCAAAATCAGGTTAATGGAGTCTCCTGCTCATTATCTCAACAACCGCCCAACAGTGACCAGGAGAACTACATTTACAGTAGTGATGTGTCGGTCGCGAACGAGCCGATTCTTTTGAACGGCTCTTTGGTATGAACGAGGGGAACCGAGTCGTACTTGGTGAGAGCCGTTCTTGTTATCGTTCAATTGTTAGTCCGCACTCACTGCCTGCCAAAATCCACTCGCCTGTTAAAAAGCTTGATTTTGTTCCCCAAACGTATTCTGAGAAGACCCGCCCCTACTCTGATTAGTAGGTTTCAGCAGGAGGAGTGAGATGGGGTGGGTCTTAACGGAATACGCGAGTCTTAACGGAATACGCGAGAGAGAGAAGTCATAACAAGTGGACAAGCTACAGGACAGGTAGACGACGTGTTTTTCGGATGGAAAATGAGCCAAACGCGAAAACGCAGCAGCATTTTGATGCACTTCAACCAAAAAAGCGCACCATTTGTAAAGGCAAAATATCCTTTAAAGCAGGGCCAACAAATGATCTCCATCGCCACTTAAAAACACAGTATATAATATTAAGAGTTGCGTGAATTTCATTCAAGGCAAGGCAACTTTATTTACTTAACACATACGGAGGGTAAATTCAAAGTAGTACATTCACGGACATGAATGACATGGATATGGCGCCACCTTTTGTCGTGTTTACAAAGCAGATTATTGACATTAGGTCTGGCAATACAGTCAATCATTATCCTGGTGATTATTTCACAGACAAACCAAGTAACCTCGCCAAAAAAACCGGCTCTTTTGAACGGCTCTTTGAAAGGAACGGAGCCATAAGATCCGGCTCCCTTCAAAGAGCCATAAATCCCATCACTAATTTACAGTCTCTTGTTTCCTCTCTATGAGGCGCAAAACGTTACTCCTCCCACACTAAGTTAATCATTATACATGTATGCATTTGGGTCTGAAATGTAAAAACCCTTGCCATTATCCTATTCCTGTTAAAGTGGTCCTTTCTCTAATCATGTAGGCATCTTTATGTCAAGTGTTTGTATAATTATTTCCTCTTAAGGGATGATTAAGAAATTCCGAATATGATTGTCACTTTAATTGAACAAACAAGTCACAGAAATCTGAAACATGACACGGGGTCTCTAATCCAAAAAGGCTGGGATCCACTGGTTTGTTAATATGCATCATGAGTGCATGATATGTCTACTGCAGTTGGTATTACAATAATCCACCTGCAATGTAGTGGAGTTGTATAAAGTAAAATAAAAAGGATTGTAACAAAGGTCACCTCTTTATGATTGGCTGTTGGCTTTGGCCTTGTAAATATTGGGTGGCTCGGCTTTTGTATTACCTGCTCTTTAAACAAACAACATAATGGCACTTTGCACTTGAGTAGTGATATTTTCACTTAATTTGCAATATTTGCACAATGCACTTTACACATTTGTATCTATTAAAGTGTATTGTATTCCTGAAGATGGATTACGTAATCATTTAACAGTTTCATCTGGCTTGTGCTGTAGTCGGTATTTGACTCCTCCTGAAAGAGAGTGGAGTCAATAGGCTCCAGCTGTTGCCTAATTCCAAACCCAACCTATACAGCCTCCTACTCCATGAGATAGTTAACTCCAAAAAGTCAGCAAGACAAGTAAAACTCCACTTCAGCAGTTTATTTAAACTTTGGAGATCAGTGATGCCCAACATCAATAAACAGAAGTTGGCTAAACAAAATGTCCCTAAAAGGAAACAGAAGTAAGCTAAATGACAAGTCTCTAACCTGAACTGCTACATCTGAAACAAACAAAAAAAGGCAAACAAAATGGGCGTCTCACTCTTACTATATTGCTTTTAAATATACCCTTTTTAAGGTGACAACAGAAGCGGAATATTTAAATATTGCAAAAATCAGACATTTATCAAATTGATATTGAACACAACACACTTGCCAAATGGCCTGAACAACACCTAATGTTTTGGTGAAGATGTATATTTTAATTAAGTAATTTTGAGGTTTTTTTGAAGAACATAATTTGAAAAGAAATGTATTTTCAAATTATTGAAATTTCACAGAATATCAACACTATAAATAACATATCATACATATAACATATAACAATAACATATATGTTTGGGTTGTAGATACACAATATTGACAAACAGGTTTCCTGACAATCTGAAAAGTTACTATAACTGCTAGCTTCCATGCAGAGCTATGCTTTTGCTTCTGGTACAGCACTTGGCAGGGGAAAAGGAGAAAACGAATGACGAAGAACACCGAGGCGGATTGATGTTAGTCAGGAGAGCATATAACTGCTGACAACACTAATTCAATCAGGAGAGACGGTTTTGATGTAATAATACACATTTATTGCGCAGATGCCCAAATGAATGTAATGTAATTTTGGCGATTAGGCCCCGTTGTGCAGGAAGTATCATTCGGGAAGGTAGAGCCGATCCGATGAAACCCCTCTGGGGGTCTATGCACTGGTGGTGGTGAATGGATAGTTGGGTAGGTCTGAAGAGGAGTGGTTTAGCTTGATCCTCGATTCAGCGGTACGGGAGGTGAAAAGGGGTGGAGGAAGGTTGCGTAGAGTCACCTGAAATGACAGCTGCCAGAGGGGGAAGCGCAGATTTAAAAGGTTTGACAGAGCGTTATGATAGGCTCTTGGGAATAGAGCAAAGGGATTGGTTAAGCTGAAGAGTGACGCCCCCGGTCACTTATTGATAGGACGGAGAGTAATAGCATGAGAATAGAAATACAAGCGTAAAGACGGTCTTCCTGGTTGAACTTGCGCTGAGCTTCATTTGTCAGGAATAGCCACTTGATAGAGAGGCCAGTTAAGGGATGTTTTGTTTAAGATTTAGCTTTCACTAAAAACAAGGTTTTAACGGATGCTTTGTTGCTTCAGAAAATAGAAGTAAATGGTGATACACTTTGGGACCAATCAGTAGGTAGCCTGTTAGTGACATTGAAGAGCATACCTATTATTATTATTATCCATTAATTAAAATAACTGCACACTAGTACTGAACCTGTTTGGCAGGAAGAGCACACGTTTCACATAATTTCACTCAAAAGAAATAGTCAATAACAAGTTTGGAAAATCATTTGATTATCTAACAATAGAAACTGATGTTATCAAAAACCTAGAGCAGATAGATCCTTCAACAAGAACATGAACAATACAAGTGATTTGCATCAGTTTATTGGAGTGTATACCAAATCAAATACATGTATGCATGAAGAATCGGTGTGGATAAAAAAAAAAGTAAGTAACAAGAAACCAGAGAAGCCATCATCTAGATCTTCCTATTTCTCATATATGAATGAAAAACACAAAATACCATTAATTTGCAGTGAGTTTTGTGCTTTAAAATAAGAAAAAACAGGTCAAAATCATTCTTTAAGAAGCCTAGTCTACATCCAAATCAACCAGTAGTGCTGTGATCAATGTTGAGGATTTAATTAATTCATTGAAATGTCAGCCTAAACTAGAATCAGATATAGATCTGCCAATAACTCCTGTTGCCTGAGCTAAGGTAAAAGCCTGTTGTATAAAAAATGCCAAGATTTAAAGTGTTTAGTAAAAGTGTACTGAAAACTGGATTAAAAAGTATTTATGAATGCTTCTGGCCCGTGGCGGGGTTCTAGCTGATTTGGTGCCCTGGGCGGTGCACCTCCCATCGCATTAATTTTACTAATTTCCGTACTACTTTATAAACATTGAAAGTGTTTATTTGATAGAGATAGTTTACCCGCCGCCCCCCTCTCTCTCTCCCCCATATTGAGGCGACCTGAGATCACCCCCGCCCTTCTTTGAGTATGAGAACTTCCCTGCCAGATGCCTGCTGTGATAACCCTTCGACCCTGCAGCAATGGAGAGTCAGGACTCAGAGAGACACGAGGAGAGTTGGAGCTTTGATGTCAAACATTGAATGTTTAATACAAGTATCGGCCGGAGAAATTCACATCACAAGTCAGAGCAGCAAAAGGTTCTGACTGCACAGGTGGGTTGCCATGTCAATTCTGCCCAGTATCTCTCTCGATAGATCATTTAACTAATTTACAGAGAGTTAAACCACATATTGGGGGATGGGGCGTTAACACCTGGAGACATTTAATCACTTATCTGACTCTTAGGCTCTGTGATCGAGAGTTGACCGGTCATAAAACTAAGACTAAGTGCTGGAGCACATTCCTTAAAGCTGGCTTCACACTCAGGCTTGGTCGTAAATGTCAACACACAGAAAAGGTTAAATATCTAGGAGTAAAGACAGAAATATTATTTGACAGCCCTTATCAATATCCGCCACTGCTTCTGGCAGACAACTAAAATGCTGATGCGCACGAAAGCAGGGGTGGGGTGGATGTCGCTATTGACATGGAGATATTACTTGATAGACTGTACAGCATAATAACGTTATCATCAAACTGGTTTTTTGAATATGATTTGTAAATGACTTGAATTAAGGAACCGCTTTATGCTAAAAATAAAAAACACTCAAAGTCAACGGAGATAAGAACTTAAAAACAATTGTTGAGACCCAATCCAGAGGCCTAATGTCTTTTATCCTCGGTATGTTAACAGGCGTCTGCTGTTAGTCTCCACGGATCTACCCTGAATCGCCACCAGAGAGACAAAGAGCGATGTTGTGAAATTGAATATTAATAACAAACACTTATTAACAGTTTGGATCGTCAGGTTCAATAAAACCTACCTGTACACATCATGGACGCACTGCAGCTGCTTGACCCCGTTAATCAATACTGTAATAAAAGCACTGTTAGTATTTTAAGAAAACAAGTCATAATCCAGACAATATGAATAGTTTACATTATGTTTAAATTGAGTTTTACCTAAGAATTGCATCATCATCTGGGCATTCGGTCAGTTCATTGTAGTAGTTATTTACCATCTCAAGCTCCGCACTTACATCTAAAAAAAAACATATTGTTTCAAACAAGTGGATTCATTTAATACACTGATGGAAATGTGTCGACTTTTTAATTACGATCAAATGTACAGTATTTGTTTGTGATTTAGTTTCCTTTACCTGGGATGGAGACACCATCTGTTTTGAGTGACAGCTCGATTGATTCCTGCAACATGCTCTCCAGTTTCTCCAGGATCTCCAACTAAATCAGCATTGTAATATTTATCAATTATCACTGACGTTTTTGGACATGTATGTTTGTGTTGCAGTGTTCCTAGTTGAATTTCCCAACATGTTTAAAGGTCCCCTATTATACTGTTTTTTGTCAATATATTATAGGTCTCAGATATATACAAAATATGTCTCTGAAATGTTTGGCTCCAAATACCAAACAGATCACCCAATGTAGCATCCCACAAACCCCTCTGTTTCAGCTCTGTCTCAAAAGTGCTGATTCTCTGTCTTTTACTTTAGATGAAAATAAGGAGCCACTCCCCACGCCCCTCTGAGAGATATTTGGTTAAAAAGAACACAGAGAGTGAATCTTTTTTCCTGAAACTTTCAGAATCTCTTTACACAGAGGGGACACATATATGTTTAAAAGACATGAAAAAGTGGATTTTGCCTAATAGGTGACCTTTAAGTGAAGAATTATTTCTGTATCATTACTGTATGACGAAATATAAAATGTGACAAACCATCAAGTCTCTCAGCTGTTCCATCATGGCGTCTTTAGCCTGAACAAACATGACCTTCTTTGAACCATGCACGTGCATTTCAATAGTTTCCCTCATGTTTTTCAGCGTGCCTTCTCCTCTAATTTCTTTTGCTCCTACACAAAACAGAAACATGTCGACATAAACATGTTGCAACATAAAAATGTGTAGAAGTGTATTTCTACGTCTGTAATGATCTTCTGTCTTACTGTCATAGCATTCTTTCATGGTCTCCTCGATTGTTGTTGTCAGGCTGCTGTAGATCGTTTTCTTTCGCTCACGGATGAGTTTGTTGAGTTTTGTTTTCATTTTTTCTTCCTTAGAGAGAGAATGTGAAGCAGATATTAACATATTTTAAAAATGAATAAGTTACAAACTATGCTCATCTTTCCCTTTATAGATGTTACCTGGAAAATCAGTACATAATTCAAACTGATAGGACCTGTTCACCAGCAAACAGGTGCTGTTTGATGGTACAATGTATAATATACATAGTACTGGAATATGTTGACTGATCAAAATGTATTATATTTTATAATAATTGCTAACCCACTACAGTCTCCCTGGCTTTACAAACATATCTGATAATGGACTAATGAATAGGATCCTTTACCTCTGTCTTGAGAAATGTCAGCTGCAGTTTGACATTTTCGCACTCCTTATTCATCATCTTCTCCTCTGTGCCAAGTGAAAACACATTGATGACCCCGTTGAATGGTTCCCTGTTTCCTTCATTTCTAAAATATATTAACACAAATAAAAGCTTAAATTCTTAAGGCCTCAACAAGTTTTTCAAAAATGTATTTAAATGTGTTGTACAACACAATTTATCCAACATAGTGTTTTATGTGTTTCAGTCATTTCTTACGGGAAGGTCTTCTTAAATTCCTCGTCAATGCTGTCGGTCAAACATGAAGATAACTTCATATTGATGTTTATTAATTTCCCTTTCTTTGTTTTGTGGATGCCACCATTCTCAACTACACACTTCAATATCTTGTGAAATGCACCACCTTTCTTTGTCTGAAACAAAACAGAATTTTGTAAGAGACATATTCATTTTTAGTGCAAAATTAGTTGTTTTGATTTAATTACAACTTAAATACTTACCGGATAAAGGACTGACTTTAAGACTTTGTCACATGAACCGTTAGATGTTTTAACCCCATCACTGAGGCATTTTTCAAAAGCCTTAAGGGTCTCTTCCATGGGTTCCCTGACTTTATCAAGTTCAAGACTCAGCTTTTCTTCAAGTTCTATGGACACAGCCGTCTTTATGTTAGCCTGAAACTATACACAACACAGTCATTATTTAAAGCAATACAACCATAATACTAGCTGTGATTTTTTTTCAAGCCCTTATAACAACAACAACAACAACTACAAAAAAAATCCTTTAATTACTGTAGTAATGCATCCTCTCTGAAGCAACACAATCAGGTTACGTAATGTAACCTGTTTGTGTTGCTTCAGAGAGGATGCATTACTACAGTAATGTCTTTGACTTTACAATTTTTACACACAATTTTAGTGTATGCAGCTTACTTACTTTCAATGAATGTTATTATTTTCTGTCAATATTAAAGACAGTGAAAGATGTTGTTACTTGATCTTACCCCTTTTCTGCTGCTGGCTCCCTGCATCAGAGAGAGAATCCCGCGAGCTCCAGACACATAGTTTAATGTCTCAGAGTGCCAGTCATTGAGATCTTGCAGGAATTCCTGCAGTTTGGGAATTTCTGTAAAAAAAAAAGTTAATATACAATTAATAATTACATTCTTGAATCTAAGTGTTATACTCAATTAGTATCTCTACACATTCGATGGAGGAGATAAAACCATTTTGTCATCCGGGGTCACTTATGGAGACTTGAATCACCTGTGTCCTCTGGGTCTAGATGTTTCTTTCTCAAGAACTCTTTGGAGCTCACTGTGAAAACCTTGAAACACTCCTCACTGAATTGTTTCTAAAAAAATAAACAAGTTTCAATATAAAAGCAGGTTTGCAGTTTTGGACAATATTTGTGTTTGATTTTCCTTCAATATAACTCACCTTAACCTCTTTTAGTTTGTTGAATTCTGCCATCACTTTTATCTTGGCTTGCTTGTTTTGTTTCAGTATCTGAGCACGAACACCAGCTGCTGACCTATATGAAAAGATTTGTATTTAGAGAATTACATAAACTGTATATACATTCCAGGATATCATGCCTGGACTACTGCAATGGAGTTCTGTTCAGGTTCACCAGCAAAGCCCTGGACAGGCTCCAGTACGTCCAGAACTCTGCAGCCAGACTCCTCACCCGCACTAAGCCCTGGCAACACATTACCCCCACCCTCATCCACCTTCACTGGCTCCTGGTCAAGTCACGCATCCAGTACAAACTCCTCCTGCTAACCTACAAATCTCCCTATGGTTTCTCCTCTTGGCCATCTCCGTCTCAAGCGTCAGTGTCTAAATGGATGGTACATTTAACTGAGTACTTTTGGCATCTTAAACCACTTACTGATCATCTGAATCTTCAAAATGATCAGACTTGGTGCAGATAAAATGAATCTGCTGACACTCGCCACCATTTCCCATGAGGCTGCAGGATTCTTTCAGGATCTCCCAGGATTCTTTTTCAGCAGCTGCTCGATTTATCTCAGCCACAATCCACACAGTAGAACAACTTCCAACAACCTGGAGGGGAACACAACCAATAATAACTGTTACATTGTCAGTGTAACCTTCCACAGTAATCAGAACTTTATGTGGATGAATCACCTTTTTCCACATCTTGTCTCTGCTCTTGTTTCGGTCCCCGTTTCCAGGAAGATCCACAAGTGTGACGTGCTGGAGATGACGATTTTTCGGCACTCTGACAGTAACACACTTCACCAGTGGCCAATACAACCTCTTCAGCTCTTTAGCATCTTCCTCTTTTGACTCACTTCGTGTGTATTTGACAAATTTTGCAGATAATTCTTTAGCCTAAAATAAACAAAAATACAAGAGGCAATGCAAGGTCATTTATTTCACATGAACAAACTTAAAGTTTTAGTTAAAAGATTTAAAAGATTGTGTTAAATAATTATTACAGCTTAACCTTTTTTTAAAAGAGTCAATTTGAAACCCTTATCACTGAAAACACCCAAATCTGAATTCAAGCAAAAAGTAGCAAACCTTAAGTTTATATTTTAGTAATGAGGAACAATTAGGTTGAACATTTTTAACATGATTTAAAATGTAAAGCTGATAGTGCCTTTAAATATCTAGGAGGTTCTTGCAAACAAGTTACTGGTAGACATTTTTTCCCTTTTTATGCATAAAGTAGGTTTACAGAACATGTACATATCGAATTTACGTTCACATTGGGTGTTCTGTCGTGAAACTACACCAACCAAGAGTTTGTTTTATGAGATGATACAAGTTGTAGTCCTACTTACTGTATCACTTGTCAAAATCTTACTCTTGGATTGGAGAAATTCAGGAATTTCTCTGAAATATTTTTTATCCATGAGGTCTTCAGCTGATTTTTTTCTCCATTCTTCTCCATACAACTCTGACAGCTTTTCAACACTGTCTTGATCATCTTCGTCTTCTGCCTTATCTTTGTTATCACCAAGGAAATTAAGCAAGGTCCACAACTCCTCTTTCCACTCCTAAAAAAAAAATGTTGTATTATTATGGCATGTTGTGTAGTCAGTATATATATTTATTTGCAGCATCATCATAAAAGTTGAAATAGCTGTAAGTTAACAAACATATTTAGCTAATTTTACCTCTTTTGTAATGAACTCGATTTCTGCCTCATACTTTGGGTTACGCATGTTAGCCTCCACTTTAATCATCACTGAGGTACATGCACTGATGCTTCCAGAGGGCAAGAGATTCTTCACTCCAATGATGGCATTTATCAGAGAGCTCTTTCCAGCCCCCGTTTTACCAAAGACGCCGACCACCTCCCTCTTGTCTGTCTCCAAATCGTTGATGCTATTTCTGTTGTGCAAGAGTTTGAATATGGGTTATTGATCAAATTAACAAATGTAACAAACACTAAAAGAGTGTGTCAAAATCAAGAAGAAATCCACCTGCATGTACGAACAGCCTACTTCAGACTCATTTTCTGAGTTTAAAAAATGTGGACTTTCACAGATCACAACAGTGTCCTCAGTGCTGTATAATTTTGACAAGTTTACTATGGTCTCTGCTCGAAAACACCAAAACTTACTTCAGGAACTTGTTGAGCTTGTCGTCTTGGTTAGGTAGTTTCTGGTGGACACATCTCATGATGTTTTTCACCTCAGACAGAATGACTTCTTCTGCAAGAGTAAAAGTAAAGAACTATTCAGCAGGAACCAATAACCAGTATATCCATCAAGGTGTATTCTGTTGGGAAAATACTGAACGTACTCTTTCAATATCAGAGTAGCACATGATAATAAAAGCCTAACTGTAACTGTGTATGTAACCGGATGTGATTACATAGATGAAGCTCATGAGACACTGTGTTGAACATACGATAGCTATGTTCCTAAGATTAACATGATGATTCAGCCCCTAGGGAGATGCCATGTTTATTGCTTACGTCGGCCTTAGCTAATCTGAACTAAGCATAGAATAATGCTTTGAACCGGTATCTACAGTATGTATCTTGTGACTGTGATACACCCTCTTGTATAGAAGCATGTGAAGGACACTGTTTGAGGAACTAGTTGTACCATATGCTTATGTGATGACTTCCATTCTTGCAAGGATAATAAATACATGTTGGTCTGCACGATATTGGAAAAAACTGACATTGCAATATTTTTTTCCCCTGCAATATATATTGCAATATAAAAAAAATACAGGGATTGAAGAAAAGACAGTTTTTTTTGTCCGCAAACCATCCTTTCTTGAACTTTAATGCTATACAATTGGTATTTTTGTAACTATATTCAACCAGATGAAGGATTTTAATCACGGACGTGTGGATCTTAAGTTATCAGAGCAACAAGCTGAGCTAGCTCGGTTAGCAGCGCCGAACTGCCCTGGAGAAACACATGAAACTACTTTATTCAGTGTTTTTACTTTTAATCACCCGGTCCGTTTGCTTTGGAGATTTGATTGTGATTGGTGGTTTGCTGTGCATGCAGAGCCTGCATGTCACTCACTCAAGTACCCCTGACATGAGAGCTGCGCAAGTTTTCCTTTTGTAGCAAGCAGCAAAATAATTTGATGTGATTATCGTGCATGCGCATATCGCGATTATCGTCACGACACGATATATATCGTGCAGCCCTAAATACATGTATCCTGATATTGAAGCTCAAGCCGGTGACGAGTGATATTCCCAATGAAGCAATCAAGAATATCTGAAAGTATCATCTTCATCATCTATATACTATGGCAAGTATCTTCCAGTTTAAGGCCATTATAACTTAATAAGATGCGATGAAAGTTCATTTGCTGAACATTAAACACATTAAACACATTAACCCTAGTTTCTAATATTTTGGAAAGTAATATAAATACCTGTGTATGATCCTTGTATATCCTCACGTGGTCGTTTTCTGGCTGGGGATTGCCCTTGGCTGGACTCACCCTGAAGATCCAAACTCCTCTTTCCTGGTTTTTAATTTTTTTGTAAATAACATTTTTATTTGAAAAAATATAAAATGTGTCTCGACATTGTTTACAGTAGATAAAGCAGGTTCATTATTGTTTAAAAAATATCAATAAAACTGCGTATCTCACCTTTATGATTTGCTTTGCTGCTCGACGGACAAACCTGAGGCTGAACATTAACATTTTAATGAAGTATTGCATTTCCCATTCAAAACTCTATGCAAAATTGAATCTTGAAATCAAGTTTTTACAACAATTTAAACTTATCTTCAAATATTGACACATGAAGGATTCAGTCAAGTTCATGATTACAAGCATGGTCAATTTATTAAAGTAATCATTACCTGAGCAAAAACAGCTTCCTCATCAAACTCCCATTTACACTGCAAATAAAAGTGATACTCTTAATTGGCCATATAAATAGTTGAACAGACATTGACAATATAATATGTATGATTGTAATAAATGTCTAAGCTGATACATAAGTGAATTAAACTGCATTCAACTAACTTGAACAGAAGATTCAGATGTTTCCGGATCTGTTGTGTTTTGTTCCTCCTAGTTAGAAAAGAAAATACTCTCAATTAAGTAATGAAATGTTTCGTAAAGGCTATGTCAATGATATATTTGAATCCTTTGTCTTTAGGCATCATTAAAGCTTTTAACAGTGTATCCACATAAAGTGAGATCAATGAGACTATCAGAGTATTTGTGTAACAGTGTATACATTACCAATAACAACTTGAGTCTTTTCTTGAATTTTAGTCTGGTTCCAACAATGGGGATCAACTCAGCAATTGTTTGATCATCCAGTTCATAAAGAGCTTCCTTGTCAATGTGTTGCTCTGTAATAAAAAAACAAAAATAATTAATGGAGGGGGTGGGGGGGGGGAGAGTGACAAATAATAATTGTTCTAATAAGAATGACAGCCTCCGAGCGCATTGCCTGGATTTCTGAGCTGAATTTATAATGGCTTTTGTTGATAATCTGCCAATAAACCACACGATGCTACAGAAAATCATTACTTTGAATGTAATTATGTTTCGATTAACTAAAATGTGCAAGATCTCAAAATGTTCAAAACAATAATCAACAAAAAAATAAATAAATAAAATGATTTTGATGATCAATTTATACGACATAATACAGATAATGGTATAATATCATGGAGATTCAATGCATAATATTTGTATAATATGTTGTATATTTATATTTTTGTCCAACAAAAAGCAAAGTAATACTTTACCTTTAAATGTTTGTATCAATTCGCTGAGATCCCATTGAGTTAATTTGTTGTGAACAAAATCATCCATGATTAAGAATAGCAACTGGAAAGTAAACACAAACTGTTTCAAATCAACCAAAATACATTTCGTGATAGTTATGATCAATACAAATAAAATAAAAACGGGTTATATAAAAAGTGATAATGGCTGCCTAATGAAAGTGTTGATATGAAGCATGTTGGAAATATATGTCAGAGCACAAGATAAGCAAAAATAAATGTTTTAGCACAAGATCCGCTTAAACCAAAGTGTATAATATAAAGTTATGCAACGCCCATCACAGTCAATGACTCGAGACGTATCAACATATTGGTTTACAGCGACAAGGCACGCATTCAAATCGATGTAGTTTGTTGTTTTGTTTTTCACAGCATCGTCCTTTAGATTTTCGAACGGGCAATAAGAGTCACTCGATCATCTTTCTTTATTTCATTTGTAGCTTTATTATACCAGGAAGTCCCGTTGAGATCAATGTGTTTTTTCAAGAGCCCGAGACCAAGGTAGCAACTGAGCAACCACACAAGAAGCCCTAACACATTACAATTAAAATACATCATATTACAAGACAATTAATTTACAAAATACTATGAATCGTTCCAAAGCTTACCCGTAGCGTGACGCCTGACGGTATGCAGCCAAAGTCCGGTTAACGGAGTCTCTCTCTCATTATCTCAATAACCGCAAACAGGAAAACGAAACGTAAATCTCTTGTTTCCTGTAAGAGGCACACAACGTTACTCCTCCCACACTACATTAATCACGTCTTATGTATTTATTATTGCTCTTTAAATGCAATTTGAATTGCATTTGTGTCTGAAATGTAAACCCCTGCCATTATCCTAATCCCTTTTAAAGTCGTCCTTTTATGAAGGTAGATATGGTGCAAAATGCGAGAGCGTGTAAAACCTGATGTGAGCACTTGCAGAAAATAAATTTGAGTTTGTGTGCATACATTTACACTTGTATAAAATATCCTAACACAAACAGGAAAACGAAACTTAAGTCTCTTGTTTCCTGTAAGAGGCCCACAACGTTACTCCTCCCAGAGTACATTAATCACGTCTTATTGATAATTATTGCTCTTTAAATGCAATTTGAATTGCATTTGTGTCTGAAATGTAAACCCCTGCCATTATCTTAAAAAATATCCACGTAACTGTGAACCAAATTTACACTTGTATAAAATATCCACGTAACTGTGAACCAATTTGAAGTCAGTTTTGTAGCTTGTAGAAAATAAATGAAGTTAGTGATGAAATGTTCACTTGCAGAGAAATACATATTTTTTAAATATATTTTCCATTACAACTGCAACTTGGTTATTACAACCTCTCAAATCAGTCATTACAACTTAACAAATCTGCTCTGTGGCAGTATAAATCGATGAATCTGCGGTCTTGACTTTTGCTACACTTCTTGCGGTAAATGTGTCGCAAAAGTAATTTTCACCTGTAGATGTGGGGGGAGGGAGGGGGGTTGTAGCGAAGGGGGTTGGAGCGAAGGGGCGGAGCTATCACTACGACGAGGCTCGGGTGACTGGTGGAGACTGCGGGGCTAACGTTTCGTGTACCAGTCCGCTGACATGGCGCGTCAATCAACTGTAAGTTTTGCCCATTACTTCCCCAGTATTACTTATTTTGTTTAGCTAGCATAAACTCAATAAAGCTAGCGTTAGCTAGCTAACTGACGTTATTTTGCCGCTAAACTTCACAACATAAAACGGTGGTCTTCAAAGCGGATTTAATCCTCAATCACAATAATAATATTCAAAGTAATCAGGGGCGTCGTAAGGGGGTGAAAAGTTAAGATGATTCTAAGGGCCCGTGACTGACAGGGGCCCCAAAAAATGTTAGAACATTAAGAAAAAATGTTTAAGTAACCTTTCATCAATCATCAATAATTAACATTAATATAACGTCATATTGATGATGTACTCACTAAACTTATGATTCATTTAACTTATTTTCTTCCAAAAGTTAATTATCTAAAGCATCGAACACCCCCCTCTATTTACATGTAATGGTTTGGTCCTGCCTCCAAACGCTGTGCAACACCAGCCCTTTCTAGCAGAGAGACTAGTGAGAGCATGTGAGGAGCAGGGTCAGGGATGCTAGTACTTCCGTGTGTACGATGTCTCAACGACTAACAAAGTCAGGCTTTCAAGAAAGAAAAGAAAGGAGAGAAAGACAAGAGAGAGGGACTAAAGGGCAACAGTATGTCACCCAGTTTTTCAAAAGAAAAGGTGGGTGTGGTCCATGAGTGGTGGAAATTAGTCTGTTAGTAAATAATAATAATAATAATTTTAATGTTTTGCTGTCATTAAAGGTGGGGTAGGTAAGTTTGAGAAACCGGCTCGAGATACACTTTTTGTTATATTCCATGGAATGCTCTTAACATCCCGATAGCAATGAATATCTTAAGCGCTTTGACAAAAAATCCATAAAAAATGTCATCTTTGGAAGCTGTGGCGCTGTAAAAAGCACGACCAATCATTTGAGCCGGCCCGGCTAAAATAACTGGATGGCCTACCTGCCTGTCAGCCTTCCATATGTGCAGAAGCTTATCTCGTGCCCTCATTGGTCATGTGCACGTTTGTGTGTGTTGGAGGAGGGGCTCTGTAAGGAAGTGGCAGATTTTTTCCGTTGTGTATTTTCAAATTCTAGCGCACTCGAGCCGGTTTCTCCAAAATGACCTACCCCACCTTTAAGTACTGTTAATATCTTCACAGAAAATGCTGAGGTTTTTAATTTCACTCCTCTTTTAGCTGACATTTAATAAATGCAGGTACATTTTTAGCAGCAGTTGTCCCTCCCCTGGTGCCAGGACCAACAGATCTGTCTCTAGGCTCCGCAGCCCTGTCCCCCCATAATGCTTTGCAGTCTTGCCATGCTGCCCATGTTGGCTAGAAAGCTGGACTTCAAGGACTTGATCAGTGACTTAGCCTGTAACAACAAGGCTAGGCGCTGGGCTCTTGGTGAGTAAGGCTGAGCCAGGGCTCGTAATAACTGTTAAAGGGCTATGGTAACGATATTGGATCACTACACAGATGATGCATGATGAGAAAAAGACTGAGAACAGGCTCTGATTTAGCACCACCATCAGGCCTTTTCACTTCCATTTCCGTTTACACTTTAATACCTGCTTATTTTGTAGTTGGTATGTATATTTAATTTAAAAAATCTGCTGCTTATGCTTATTTTTTGTTGTAGCATTTTATAAATGATAATATTGGTGTTAATGTTCACTTTATTTTCATGTATATTTAAAGAGCCTGTGACACGATTCTCCCCCATCATCCAAACCCATCAATTTGAGTAAATATTGTCCCCTTGAAAACCGTTACTGAACTGATTTTGGATATTTGTACTTTGATAACCATTAATCTGCCCTTCAATGTTGACCATTTCCTGGATCTTCTCGGGGATTCTTCAAGTCCCGCCAAATTATGGGTGACGTCACTGCGGGCCCAGCGCTCCAGCTGCACCGTTCAGGAATAATAATAATAATGCATTTTATCCATTAATTTCCCCAACATTGTGGGGAAAAAAACGCACGTTTAATCCATGTTGGTGTACTACTACAACCAGTGGTGTAGTGGGGATGTTTTTACTGGGTGGACGGGGTGGTGGGTGGACGGGAGACACTATGGACGCGCTCGTGAACTGTCAACTGGGGGGGGGGGGAGCTTGGGGACCTCTGTGTCGCCTGTCAGCGCAATTTACATGATGCCGTTTAGACAATATAATAATAAAGGGCGGTGCCGGCTGTCAGCGAACCGATCCGGCCTTTCTGCGCGACTATCACTCAAATGTGGGACATAGTCTCAATGTGTGGGACGCGGGACAAATAATAAAAATGCTGTGTGTGCAGTCCCGCACAGTGCGGGACACCTGGTCACCGTACACACACAGTTCTGCCCCTCACACACACATGCTTCAAATCAAGTTGCATAAATGCTTGAGCTACGTTTTTATTATAATTACTGTGAAATCTGCCTATTATGTTTTCGTCATTATTACAACAAACACACACTTGCAACTGATAACACTGGCAATGATTTTAGATGTATTAGACCAGGGGTAGCCAACGCGGTGCCCGCGGGCACGCCCGCAGGGGGAAAATTGGTCGCCCGCGTGCATGTTCTAAAAATAGCACAAGTCACCATGGAGCTCCGTCTAAAAAAATGTATTGAATACATTTTTATTTTTAAAATGACAATATTGAATATAACATTTTAAAAGCACACATTTTGTATGTACATATGTAAGTGAAATGGAGATTTGGTGCGTGAAATTGAACTCTGACCCCAGATAGGTTCAGAGTTGAACTCCACGCACCAAATCTCCGTTCCACCTTTAGCTGAGACAAGCTAGCATGAGCAGCTACGATCATGGGCCTCATCACCGCGCATGCACGCACGCACACACACACACACACACACACACACACACACACACACACACACACACACACACACACACACACACAGAGCAGTGGTGAGGATCTCAGCCTGCCACTGACGTTCAACCAGAAAACATCAGCAGCACACAGAGATCACAGCTCCTCATATCTTTTCAGAAACTGGACAAAAGTTAAACAAGTACAAACGACAGATTGTCTGTGTCATGGCGAATACAGTCGCTGGTTTATTTATGTCTGTAGGCCGTTGTTATGAGTGTGGAATGAGCATATACAACGTTAGCTTAGCCTGGTCGACCCAATCTCCATTCAGAAAACAAGCATTTTAAAAGGTTTTTCGCCTGCCGTCTTGTCTGCAGACTTGTCAAGCATTAATTCATGGTTTTTACTAACCGGTATCAGTATGTTGTTACTTCGGCATCATTTAGAAACGTGTATTACAATTTAATCACGGTAAAATATGTTCATTTTGTTGTAGTTGTAACTCCCGAGCCAGCGCGTCTTGTTTGAATGATGCGAGTAAACACAGCTGGTAGCAGCGGTGAAACTAGAGCGATTATAGATCTCACGAGAATGTGTATAAATATAGATACATTTTCATAACAAAACAATGGGGTTGCTATAGCAATGGTAAATCATTGTTAATAATGATTGTGAGGAATAATTAACATTAACATGTGATCCTTCACATGTCCTTCACAGTCCTTCACATACAGTAAATTAATATGTATTCTGATTATTATTAATAATAATATTATCATTAAAGGTGAACCGTGCAATTATGTTATTCAGGAAGTTTGTATCAAACAAGTAGCCGTTCGTATTACTCAGTACCCTTGAAGTAGCCCTCGGTGACAAAAAGGTTGGTGACCCCTGTATTAGACTATTAAAAAAAGAAATCATGCTTCAAATAAGTGGGAGTACGGCGTACCCCCGCGTCCAACGCACACTACACCACTGAAAAAAGCTAAGGTTTGTTTTCTCATCAGGAAATGCAGACCGGCTCAAACAAAAGATTTTTAAATCATCATCCTCACGATCATTTAATGTATCATATGTTCGCCGAATTGACATGAAAGCACTAATAAATGTAGTTTCATCCACTTGATTTTACAAAAATAATCGATTTGTTTTTATATCACATCCGACGGGAGGAAATTCAGCAGCTCTCACTACTGATTTTTAATCCTAATTTAATCATCATCTTCACCTCGAGCATTTATGTTTATGTTCGCCGAATTGACATGAAAGCACTGACAAATATGAATATACTGTAGTCAACTTAATTAAAACGTTATTAACGTGCCTAAACTCAGTAATTCACAATTTCTACGCATGACAACACACATTGTCCGTGTTTGGCTCTCTCGCCGCACAGTGAAGCGTTCCCGCATTGACGTCACTTCCGGCTTCCCCCAAAACCTCAAAATGAGTCGAAGGAATTTTCCCGCGATGTTCGAAATTATTGATATTTATCGGAACGGTATCGCTTTTTCTTTTTTAAACTGACGGTTCGAGATTACTAGTAGCCCACTATTTCATTGCACAACAGTTGTTGGGTTCTGTCACAGGCTCTTTAAGTTAGATTTATTTAGATTTATGAATGTTCCATTCAAAAATGTTATTAAAAAGGCATGTACACCAATAAAAGATGACTATTGAGGTCTATTGTCAGGAATGTTAGTGTTATATCAAATAGTGAATTATACTGCAGCAGAATGTTGCAGTAGAATTTGCAGCCGGCACAGTGTTATATTTTCACCGCTCAGTGTCAGTAAATATTGTGCAGTTAGCATTGGACTACAAGATAGATGCAAGCCTGTACAGGTAGAGTTATTTAAAGCATAAATGAGTCGGTTGTGTTCTGGAGGTGTGGTTACAGCATTGTGCTTGGTTGGCGCGGCCTGTGCCTGGTGGTGATGCCCAATGTGATATATTTTCATGGGGCCCAAAATCCCTGGCGGCGCCCCTGAAAGTAATACTGGGCAAGTAATGGGCAAAACTTACTGTTGATTGACGCGCCATTTCAGCGGACTGGTAGCGACACGAACCGGCGACGAACCCTTTTTGCACTCCAATCATATCGTTTGAAAACCTTTCTTTTGTTGAAGGATAGAAAGGGGTAAATCTCTATAAACATTGTGGATGAATTCAAATGTACACGCTGTAGATTTGAATGTATATTTACCCAGCATCAAACATGTCCTTCTCAACATATGAAACATGAGTGCGAACATGTTTTACTGCACCTCAAATTCACAAGCTGTAGATTTGAGTATAATTACCTAGCAAAAGACACACCCTTGTCACCAACTGAAACATGAGTGCCAACATGTTTTACTGCAAGGGGGGGTTAATCCAAAAAGGCTGGGAACCACACAAATCTGAAAAGTTACTTTAAGTGCAGGATTCCCATCTGAAACATAATGGGATTGAAGAATAAAGTAACAACTTCACAAAGTGTTCTTAATTGCTGTACTTGAGTAAATGTACCTAGTAACACAGTATGTCAGAGACTCTGACATACTGTGTTTTTAACTCTGACTCAGAGTTAAAAAAAGGTTGGGACGAGAGGAGAGAGTTCTTGTCATTGTTGGTGCACTGGTGACTCCTACTGGTTGTTTAGGGTGTCTGTAGCCACTCTTTACACACTCCCTGATAATAGTTGATCTATTTAATATACGTTGTATACATAGAAGGTGAAGAACAGCTTTATGTATGTAACCTGTAGTATGAATTTCTGATGCTGCTGGGAGTCTTGTGTGTTTTAAATCACTTTGCTGTACCAATCATGCTTTCAAAAACAGAAGTGGAATCACTATTTACTGCTCTTCTTGCTGTTAACACCAGAGTGCAGTAGAATATAGTCAATATTTTTTGCTTAACATATGTTTTGATTTATCCCCACAGTATGCATCTAACATTTGAACATGAATATTAAGTGTTTAAAGATAAACAGTGAAGCTGAGAGAGACAGAGTGGCATTGTGTGACTAAGTATAATCCAAATCAAAACTTCTCCTCTCCCTTTGAATGACACAAAACTGCCAGTTTAAAAAAAGACAAACTCAGTTGCAATTTTCAGACAGCCCATGTCAGAATGATCAAAATAATTGATTTGAAGAGAGCAAACAAGATTTATTGATGTATGGGTGCAACCCATGTGTTACAACAGCACGTTTGTCGATCCATTGGGAAGTCAACGACAGTCCCCCTCCGTCAGAGCCCCAGAGCTTATGGCTAAAGTTGAGCTAATGACCAATTGAAGTCTGGTCATCAACATTTAAAGTAGTAGAAGAAGGCAACATTGTAAACTGTTGCTGCTTCATATACAGCATTTCAACAATGCCACAGAATAAAGCTCCTCATGCAACCGTTGAATAAAATCAATAATCCTTACACTGTCAATTACAAGGATCATACAATTATATTTATTTGGATTGCAGTGTATGTAGTACCAAATATACCGGCAACTTTAGGTGACTGCAAATGAGGGTCGCTGTTCACCTGCCTTTAGTGCAAAGCCCAGCTGACCAGACCTTTCCATGACCTTGCTCAGTGCTGACAGCTGCTCCCAGTCTCTAAGGAACAACACACCATCCCAGAAATGGCCAAACAACGGCTCCTTCAAGACAGAGGGGCAGTCAGACCGGGTCTCAGGCCGGACCTGACTCAGCCCCAGCCACCCAGGTGCGCCTTGCCTTCCCTAGCACAACACTCTTCCATTTATCCCCTGTTTACCTCTCTTTACCTAATTTTCCCGGTCTTGTATTCATACTAAGCAGTTGGAGGAGTTTCCTGTTTGAAGACAAATTATCAAACATCAGAAAAACAGATTAGTGGTCCTCTTTCTTCCACTAATGTGAGAATTGATAAATAAAAATAATATAAAGTAGTAGGAGGGAGAGCAGCATCATGAAAGTTGTCTCCCGTCTGGTTAAAAGTTCATGTATGTGTGCGTCTATGTGACATGTACAGCTCTCTGCCCAGAATGGGTCATTTCTCTGGCATGTAAAGCAGTACCAAATTAAACCTGTCTCTTATTTGGACCTTTATCCATTTAAAACAATTGTTCTCATCTCAGCCACCCCTAGACATGCACAAAGAAGCAACACACCATAACCAAGGCTACTGTTTTTAACATCACCTATAATTTCGATAAAAGTATAATCAACTGTGGCAGGGTGGTGTATTTAGACGGGGTGAGAGAGAGACATGTTTCAAAACATAAATTATTTCTAATTAAATGTGATTAAAAACAATTGAAATTCAGGAAAGTGTTGATGCATTATTGGTTAGGAAACAAGTAGTCTCAGTGAAAGTTGTCTTTATTACAACATTTATTTATATGGCGGTCATTAAAAAAAATTGTGTACACCAAAACTAAAGAGGGCTGAGGCCAGTATTTAGGGTGGCAGTCTACTTGTCTTTAGGTGAAACTATGGTGCTACCTCACACTCACTCAGTGAGTGCACACACACTCAGGCCCATTCCCAAACCGCCCCCTAAACCCTACCCCTACACCCTACCCCTCCGTTTGCACGTTCACGCGGAGGGTCCGCGATATTGAGGGCTGTTCCAAAGCAACGAGTGTGGAGCGGTATGAACGGGGAGTGGGCTATCAAGCCCTCAAACAGCGAGTCTGCAGCGGTGCTGACTTGAGACCGGTCTCTACCTGACCGGAGTCACGCTGTGTGTGTCCGTCAGGAAACAAGCTGTTAAGTAGTTCCAGCAAACATCCACTGATAAATTGCGATTTTAACAACCTCATGATAACCTCATATGTTTTTAACTTAGGATCATACCTATCTTTAGTCTAGAAAAAGGTAAATGTGTGCATTTTATTATAAAGTTGTGTATATTTACAGACCGTTGCAAAAACTAAGAAGCTTATAAACATCAGGTTTAAAACTAAAAGAGCTTTGAAACACAATGAAAGATGTTTGGAGTTTTATTTGAGTTATTAATTTAAACTTTTTGTATAAGAGGTGATATTGCAATTTCATAGATAATTCAACTATTTTTTCAGAATTTCTTTTTGATCAGTTAAAGTTGACAAGCATATCTGATCATATTAGCAGCAAGATTTTGGGATAAGTGGCCATTTTGATTTGTTTAATATTAAATTAATATGTAATAATGCTTAGTGAGGACATGCAAATATGTCTGTTGTCTAATACTAAGACAACCAATTTAAACAAAAAAATATATATATATATTTAGTTTTACATTGTAATGCAAAACAACCTGTTCCATCAATTAATTGCTTTAAAATACATTTTGTAGTTTCCTTTCATTTAAAATTATTGAAGTAAGCTTGGGGGACTCAAAGGGCACCTGCTTGTTTGTCTGAACACCTTGTTTCTCTTGTGCATTAAGAACACTTGTGTTAGGGCATGAATTAACAATAAATAGGTTATATACAGTATAAAATACCACGTACTGTCCGACCTCCCAAGCCACCCTGGCATGACCTCTTGCCCCCCCTTTGCCACCCCATGTAAAATGTTCTAGAACCGCCACTGCTTTGGAGATCAGCGATGCCCAACATCAATAAACAGAAGTTGGCTAAACAAAATGTCCCTAAAAGAAAACAGAAGTAAGCTAAATGACAAGTCTCTAACATGAGCTACTACATCTGAAACAAAAGAAAAAAGGCAAACAAAATTGGCGTCTCACTCTTACTATATTGTTTTTAAATATGCCCTTTTTAAGGTGACAACCGAAGCGGAATTTAAATATTGCAAAAATCACACATTTATCTAATTTTGAACATAACACACTTACCAGATGGCACGAACAACACATAATGTTTTGGTGAGGATGTATATTTTAATCAATACATTTTGAGGTTTTTTTTGAAGACATAATTTGAAAAGAAATGTATTTAGAATATCAACACTATAAATAACATAACATACGTTTGGGTTGTAGATACACAATATTGACAAACAGGTTTCCTGACAATCTGAAAAGTTACTATAACTGCAGCTTCCATGGAAGAGCTGTGCTTTTGCTTCTGGTACAGCACTTGGCAGGGGAAAAGGAGAAAACGAATGACGAAGGACACCAAGGCGGATTGATGTTAGTCAGGAGAATATATAACTGCTGACAACACTAATTGTCAGGAATAGCCACTTGATAGAGAGGCCAGTTAAGGGATGTTTTGTTGAAGATTTAGCTTTCACTAAAAACAAAGTTTTAACGGCTGCTTTGTTGCTTCAGAAAATAGAAATAAACAAAAATAACTAATAGAAATGGTGATAAACTTTGGGACCAATCAGTAGGTAGCCTGTTGGTGATATTGAAAAGCATTATTATTATTATTATTATTATTATCCAACAAAAAAAATAACTGCACCCTAGTACTGAAGCTGTTTGGCAGAAAGAGCACACATTTCACATAATTTCACTCTAGTTTAAAAATAGTCAATAACAAGTTTGGAAAATCATTTGATTATCTAACAATAGAAACTGATGTTATCAAAAACCAAGAACAGATAAATCCTTCAACAAGAACATGAACAATACAAGCTATTTGTATTGGTTTATTGGAGTGTATACCAAATCAAATACATGTATGCATTAAGAATAGGTGTTTGTATAGAAAAAAAAGTAACAAGAAACCAGATAAGCCATCATCTATATCTCTCTATTTCTCATATGAAAAACACCAAATACCATTAATTTGCAGTGAGTTTTGTGCTTTAAAATAAGAGAAAACAGGTCAAAATCATTCTTTAAGAAGCCTAGTCTACATCCAAATCACCCTACAGTAGTGCTTTGATCAATGTTGAGGATTTAATTAATTCATTGAAATGTCAGCCTAAAACTAGAATCGGACATACATCTGCCAAGAATTCCTGTTGTCTGAGCTAAGGTAAAAGCCTGTTGGATAAAAAAATATCAAGATTTAAAGTGTTTAGCAAAAGTGTACTGAAAACTGGATTAAAAACTACATTTATGAATGCTTCTGGCCAGTGGCGGATCTAGCTGATTGGGTGCCCTGGGCAGTGCACCTCCCATCGCATTCATTTTACTAATTGCAGTACTACTTTATAAACATCCAAAGTGTTTATTTGATAGAGGTAGTTTATCCGCCGCCCCCCTCTCTCTCACCCATATTGAGGTGACCTGAAATCACCCCGGCCCTTCTTTGAATATGAGAACTTCCCTCCCAGATGCCTGCTGTGATAAGGGTGGCCGCGTGGCCGCGCGCCCTTCGACCCACAACACCAACAACAATACACTGTATCAAAACAAAAAATGTCATTGCGCTTGTGCCGCCCCCGTCAGTATGGCGCCCTGGGCAGCCGCCCATGTCGCCCATATCAATATCCGCTACTGTTTCTGGCAGACAACTAAAATGCTGATGAACAACGAAAGCAGGAGTGGGCTCGATTTGGGTGTCGCTATTTACATGGAGATATTACTTGATAGACTACAACATAAGGTTATCATCAAACTGCTTTCTTGAATAGGATTTTTAAATGACTTGAATTAGGGAACCGCTTTATGCTCAAAATAAAAAACACTCAAAGTCAACAGAGATAAGAACTTAAAAACAATTGTTGAGAGCCAATCCAGATGCCTTATGTCTTTTATCCTCGGTAGGTTAACTGGCGTCTGCTGTTACTCTCCACTGATCAACCCTGAAACGTAAACCAGAGAGACAAAGAGCGATTTTGTGAAATTGAATATTAATAACAAACACTTGTTAACATCTTATCACCAGTTTGGATAATCAGGTTCACTAACACCTACCTGTGCACATGATGGACGCACTGTAGTCACTTGACCCGGTTAATCACTAATGTAATAAAAACACTGTTAGTATTTTCAGAAAACAAGTCGTAATCCAGACAATATGTATATTTTATATTATGTTTAAGTTGAGTTTTACCAAAGAATTGCATCATCATCTGGGCATTCGGTCAGTTCATTGTAGTGTTTATTTACCATCTCAAGCTCCACACTTACATCTAAAAAAAGAAAAACACAAGTGGATTCATTTAATACACTAATGGAAATGTATCGCCTTTTTAATTACGATCAAATGTACAGTATTTTTTGTGATTTTGTTTTGTTTCCTTTACCTGGGATGGAGACACCATCTGTTTTCAGTGACAGCTCGATTGATTCCTGCATCGTGTTCTCCAGTTTCTCCAGGATCTCCAACTAAATCAGCATTGAAATAATTATCACTTAACACTGACATTTTTGGACATGTATGTTTGTGTTGCAGTGTTCCTAGTTGAATTTCCCAACATGTTTAAGTGAATAATTATTTCTGTAAGACGAAATATAAAATGTGACAAACCATCAAGTCTCTCAGCTGTTTCATCATGGCGTCTTTAGCCTGAGCAAACATGACCTTCTTTGAACCATGCACGTGCATTTCAATAGTTTCCCTCATGTTTCTCAGCGTGCCTTCTCCTGTAATGTCTTTTGCTCCTACATAAAACAGAAACATGTTGACATAAAAATGTTGCAACATAGAATTGTGTAGAAGTGTATTTCTATGTCTGTAATGATCTTCTGTCTTACTGTCATAGCATGGTTTCATGGTCTCCTCGATTGTTGTTGTCAGGCTGCTGTAGATCGTTTTCTTTCGCTCACGGATGAGTTTGTTGAGTTTTGTTTTAATTTTTTCTTCCTTAGAGAGAGAATGTGAAGCTGATATCAACATATTTTTAAATCAATAAGTTACAAACAAGGCTCATCTTTCACTTTATTATTTTTTCTAGATTTTACCTGGAAAAGCAGTAATTATTTAAACTGATAGCACGTGTTCACCAGCTGGGGGTGCACTTTGCCCAATATCAGAATATTCTATGGTAATCTTGAGTTCATGAATTGGGGCAGGGTCCGCTTTACAGCTGCAGTACATTTTTCAAAGCCATCTCCAGTTTGCATTGAGTTATTCCAGTACAATGTATATGAATATGTTGACAGATCCAAATGTATTGTATTTAATAATATTGCTCACCCTTCCACTACAGTCTCCCTGGCTTTACAAACATATCTGAAAACGTCTAATGAATAGGATCCTTTACCTCTGTCTTGAGAAATGTCAGCTGCAGTTTGACATTTTCGCACTCCTTATTCATCAGCTTCTCTGTGTCAAGTGAAAACGTATCGATGACCCCGTTGAATGGTCCACTATTTCCTTCATTTCTAAAACAGATTAAAAAGAGGAAATGCTTGAATCTAACAAGTTTGTATTTCAATAATGTACTGTACATCACAATTTGTCCAATACGGCGTTTTATGTATTTATGAAGTCATTTCTTACGGGAAGGTCTTCTTAAATTCCTCGTCAATGCTGTCGGTCAAACATGAAGATAACTTCATATTGATATTTGTTGATTTCTCTTTTTTTCTTTTACAAATGCCACCATTCTCAACTAGACACTTCAATATCCTGTGAAATGCACTACCTTTCTTTGTCTGAAAAAAAACACATTTTGTAAGAGACATATTCATATTAAGAGCAAGCATTTGTTTTGATTTAATTATAACTTAAATACTTACAGGATAAAGCACTGACTTTAAGACTTCTTCACACAAACTTTTTGATTTTTCAACCCCCTCACTGAGGCATCTTTCAAAAGTCATTAGGGTCTCTTCCATGGGTTCCCTGACTTTATCAAGTTCATGACTCAGCTTTTCTTCAAGTTCTATGGACACAGCCGTCTTTATGTTAGCCTGAAACCATACACAACACATTTATTATTTAAAGCATTTCAACTATAATTCATTATGGGACTTTTTTCTCATGCCCTTACAACAAGTAGTACAACACCCGTTAAAAACTGTAGCAATGCATCCTCTCTGAAGCAACACTAACTCAGCAAATCCAATACTTTGTTGGCCCGCAACGTCCCTCCAACACGGCACCCAGACCCCACGCAGCATTCTCATCTGTATGTCCTTACTGGTGTCATTTTCTGGTTGCTAACAAAAGCCATTGTGACACATAAACACTGATGTTCCGCTGTAACGGTGATGGACAAATCAGAACATAGTGGGCGAGCTGACTAATCAGAGCACAGTGGGCTCATAGGGAGGGGGGGGGGGGCAGGAGCTCCAACAAGGCATTTAGGACAGAGAGTGAATACACATACTATACAGAGATGCTGTATGAGAAACCAATGTGAGTTTGGAACATTGAACAATGTAAATCTATTCTAGTTGACCTCAACAATGGAATTATGATCAGAAGAAATGGCCATGTCATGGGACCTTTAACAACTTTTACACACAATTTTAGTGTATGCAGCTTACTTATTTTCTATGAATGTTATTATTTTCTGTCAATAATAAAGACAATGAAAGATGTTGTTACTCGATCTTACCCCTTCTCTGCTGCTGGCTCCCTGCATCAGAGAGAGAATCCCGCGAGCTCCAGACACATAGTTTAATGTCTCAGAGTGCCATTCATTGAGATCTTGCAGGAATTCCTGCAGTCTGGGAATTTCTGTAAAAATGTTAACATACTTACATTACATTCTTGAATTTAGATGTTAACCTCAATTAGTATCTCTACACATTCGATGGAGGAGATAAAACCATTTCTCCATCCGGGCTCACTTATGGAGACTTGAATCACCTGTTTCATCTGGGTCTAGATGTTTCTTTCTCAAGAACTCTTTGGAGCTCACTGTGAAAACCTTGAAATCTTCCTCACTGAATTGTTTCTAAAAAAAAAAAAAAGTTTAGATGTAAAAGCAGATTTGTAGTTTGGGACAATATTTGTGTTTGATTTTCATTCAATATAACTCACCTTAACCTCTTTTAGTTTGCTGAATTCTGCCCTCACTTTTTTCTTGGCTTGTTTGTTTTGTTCTAGTATCTGAGCACGAACACCAGCTGCTGATCTATATGAAAAATGCATTTAGAGAATTACATAAACTGAATATAAATTCCAGGATACCATATCACTACGGATCTCGATCTTGCTTTCAATTACCAGTGATCACATGGAGGAGCTTAATCTAGCATCACAAAGTGTTTGTGAAGCAACAACATTAGGACAGAAATAAATGGCTGAGATGTTGAGGAATCAAGACACACATGCAGACATTTTAGAAACATGGATACTGTTATGATCATGAATAACCTGGTTGATCATGTTTCAAGTGAACATTATATCCCTGAATACGATCAAAACCAGGATACTAATGTGCCTGTTAACGTAATCAATGTTTCCATGGTTTCTCCTCTTGGCCATCTCCGTCTCAAGCGTCAGTGTCTAAATTGGATGGTACATTTAACTGAGTACTTTTGACATCTTAAACCACTTACTGATCATCTGAACCTCCAAGACTATCAGACTTGGTGCAGATAAAATGAATCTGCCGACACTTGCCACCATTTCCCATGAGGCTGCAGGATTCTTTCAGGATCTCCCAGGATTCTTTTTCTGAAGCGGCTCGATTTATCTCAGCCACAATCCACACAGTAGAACAACTTCCAACAACCTGGAGGGGAACACAGTAAATAATAATGGTTACATTGTCAGTGTAACCTTCCACAGTAATCAGCATTGCATGTGGATTAATCACCTTTTTCCAAATCCTGTCTCTGCTCTTGTTACGGTCCCCGTTTCCAGGAAGATCCACAAGTGTGACGTGCTGGAGAAAATCATTGTTCGGCACCCTGAAGGTCACACACTTCACCAGTGGCCAATACAACCTCTTCACATCTTTAGCATCTTCCTCTTTTGACTCACTTCGTGTGTATTTGACACATTTTGCAGATAATTCTTTAGCCTAAAATAAATAATAAAACAAGAGGCAATGCAAGGCCATTTATTTCACATGAATAAACTTTAACTTTTAGTTAAAAGATTTAAAAGATTGTGTTAAATAATTATTACCTGATAACTTTTTTTTTTTTTTTAAAAGAGTCAATTTGAAACCCTATCACTGAAAACATCAAAATCTGAATTAAATCAAAAAGTAGCAAACTGTAAGTTTATATTTTAGTAATGGGGAACAATTAGGTTTAACATTTTTAACAGGATTTAAAATGCAAAGCTGATAGTGCCTTAGAAATATCTAGGAGGTTCTTGCAAGCAAGTTAGTTACTGGTAGACATTTTTTTTCCTATGATGCATAAAGTAGATATGGTTTACAGAACATGTACATACCAAATTTACATTCGCATTGGGTGTTCTATCGTGAAACTACACCAAACTACACCAACCAAGAGTTTGTTTTATTAAATGATAAGTCTTACTTACTGTATCACTTGTCAAAATCTTACTCTTGGAAAGGAGAAATTCAGGAATTTCTCTGAAATATCTTTTATCCATGAGGTTTTCAGGGGATTTGTTTTTCCATTCTTCTCCATACAGCACTGATAGCTTTTCAACACAGTCTTGATCATCTTCGTCTTTTTCCTGATCATCGTTATCACCAAGGAAATTAAACAAGGTCCACAACTCCTCTTTCCACTCCTAAAAAAAAAAATGTTTTATTTTATGGCAGATTGTGTAGTCAGTATATTAAAGGTCCCATGTCATGCTTTTCCGGTTATTACCCATCTCCTTGTGTGTTATGAAGGTTTTTATGCATGTAAACGGTGTGCAGAGTCACAAACCCTCAAAGTACACCCTGTAGCGAGTAAAACTCTAACACAGAAAATACCTCCCCAAAACGCCTCTTTGGAGATACGTCATTGTCCATTTGATTCTTCCGGGTACGGCATGATATCAACCCGTACCCGGAACGAAATGGACCAATCGGTGGAGCCGCTAGGTTACGTCCGCGGAGCCGTTACGTTAAGCCCCCGCTGATTGGTCCAAATTGACCAATCCACACACACACACACACACACACACACACACACACACACACACACACACACACACACACACACACACACACACACACACACACACACACACACACACACACACACACACACACACACACACAGAGAGAGAGATTTCTCCTCCCTGGCTACAGGCTGATAACAGACAGTTTGGATCGCGGTGAAATTCTCTCTGCAGACCCATTCTCACAGCATTTATCAACCGATAAACCTTTTTCTTACTCAATTTCAAGCCACACTTATTATTTTTAATTCGACTGTGAGTTTGGGTGTGCTCAGGATGAGTTTGGCTGTGTTTGGCTGTGTATCGCTAAACAAGGAAACCACACCTCCACGGAGCTCAGCGCGATTCACAACATCCCGACTAATCAGAGCACACTGTGCTCACAGGTGGGGGCTGGAGCTATTGGAGCTACAACGAGCCATTAAAGGCAGAGAGTGAAATTCAGTGAATACACATAGTTTACAGAGATGCTGGATGAGAAACCAATGTGAGTTTGGAAAATTGCACAATATAAATCTATTCTAGTAGACCTCAACAATGGAATTATGGTCAGTGGAAATGGCCCCCTCTCTGAAGAACCAGCACCTTACCGTGGTAGAGAGGTTTGTGTGCCCTGATGAACCTGGGGGCTGTGTTGTCTGGAACCTTGTGTTCCTGGTAGGGTCTCCCATGCCAAATTGGTCTCAGTCAAGGGGCCAGACTAAGATTGGTTCAAAAGACCTCATGAAAGACAACACACGAAGTGAGGATACCCGGCCCGGAGGAAGCCCGGGGTCCCCTTCTGGAGCCAGGCCCAGAAGGAGGACTCGTCGGCGAGCGTCTGGTGGCCGAACTTGCCACGGAGCCCGGCCGGGCACAGCCCGAAAAGGCAACGTGGGCAACCCCTCCGCTTCTCCGTCCCGCGGGCCCACCACCTACGGGAAACAGCGATGGGGTCGGGTGCGCTGCCAGAAGGGTGGCAGTGAAAGCAGAGGGTCTCGACGGACCAGACCCGGGCGACAGAAGCTGGCTTTGGGGACGTGGAACGTCACCTCTCTGGGGGGGAAGGAGCCGGAGCTTGTGCGGGAGGTGGAGCGTTACCAGTTGGATCTGGTTGGGCTCACCTCTACGCACAGCGTCGGCTCTGGAACTTTACTTCTGGATAGGGGTTGGACTCTATTCTTCTCCGGAGTTACTCAAGGTGTAAGGCGCCGGGCGGGTGTGGGGATACTCACAAGTCCCCGGTTGGGTGCTGCTTCGTTGTTGGAGTTTACCACAGTGGACGAGAGGGTCGCCTCCCTACGCCTGCGGGTTATGGGGGGGAAAACTCTGACTGTTGTGTGTGCTTATGAACCCAACAGCAGTTCAGAGTATACAGCCTTCTTGGAGACCCTGGAAAGAGTCCTGTATGGGGCTCCTGAAGGGGACTCTTTAATCTTGCTGGGAGACTTCAACACACATGTGGGCAATGATAGAGACACTTGGAGGGGCGTGATTGGGAGGAATGGCCCCCCTGATCTGAACCGGAGTGGTGGTTTGTTACTGGACTTCTGTGCTAGTCATGGATTGGCCATAACAAACACCATGTTCGAACATAAGGATGCTCATAAGTGTACGTGGTACCAGAGCACCCTATGCAGAAGGTCCATGATCGATTTTCTTATCGTATCATCGGACCTGAGGCCGTATGTTTTGGACACTCGGGTAAAGAGAGGGGCGGAGTTGTCAACTGATCACCATCTGGTGGTGAGTTGGGTTCGAGTGGCGGGGGAAGCCTCTGGATAGACCTGGTAAGCCCAAACATGTAGTTTGGGTGAACTGGGAACGTCTGGAGGTCAGGAGGCCTTAACTCACACCTCCGGTGGAGCTTTTCGGGCATTCCTGTGGAGGTTGGGGACATTGAACCAGAGTGGTCGGTGTTCAAAGCCTCTATTGCCGAAGCCGCGGCGGGGAGCTGTGGTCTCAAGGTCTTAGGTGCCTCAAGGGGCGGTAACCCTCGAACCTCCTGGTGGACACCGGTGGTCAGGGAAGTCGTCTGACTGAAGAAGGAGGCCTTCAGGGATTTGTTATCCCGGGGGACTCCCGAGGCAGTTGCAAGGTACCAACGGGCCCGAAGGGCAGCAGCCTCAGCCGTGGCCAAGGCAAAGCAGCGGGTGTGGGAGAAGTTCGGAGAAGACATGGAAAAGGACTTTTGGGCGGCACCAAAGTTATTCTGGAAAACTGTCCGACACCTCAGGAGGGAGAAGCAGGGAACCATCCAAGCTGTGTACAGTAAGGATGGGACGTTGTTGACCTCAACTGATGGAGTGTTAGGGTGTTGGAAGGAACACTTTGAGGAACTCCTGAACCCGACAACTCCGCCCTCTATGTTAGAGGCAGAGCTGGAGTATGACGGGGGATCAACACCAATCTCCCGGGGGAAGGTCACTGAGGTCGTCAAACAACTTCACAGTGGCAAAGCCCCCGGGGTGGATGAGATCCGCCCAGAAATGCTGAAGGCTCTGGGTGTTGAGGGACTGTCATGGTTGACACGTCTCATCGATGTTGCGTGGAAGTCGGAAACGGTACCGAAGGAGTGGCAGAGCGGAGTGGTGGTTCCCCTTTTCAAAAAGGGGGATCAGAGGGTGTGTGCCAATTACAGAGGCATCACACTACTCAGCCTTCCCGGGAAAGTTTACTCTAAGGTACTCGAAAGGAGGGTCAGGCTGATTGTTGAACCTCAGATTGAGGAGGAACAATGCGGATTCCGTCCTGGTCGTGGAACGACGGATCACCTTTTTACTCTCGCAAGGATCCTGGAGGGGGCCTGGGAGTACGCTCATCCAGTCTACATGTGTTTTGTAGACTTGGAGAAGGCGTATGACCGGGTTCCCAGGGAGTCACTGTGGGAGGTGCTGCGGGAGTATGGGGTGAGGGGTTCTCTACTCAGGGCCATCCAATCTCTGTACTACCAAAGCGAGAGCTGTGTCCGGGTCCTCGGCGGTAAGTCGGACCCATTTCAGGTGAGGGTTGGCCTCCGCCAGGGCTGCGCTTTGTCACCAATCCTGTTTGTAATATACATGGATCGGATTTCGAGGCGTAGTTATGGGGGAGGGGGTCTGCAGTTCGGTGGACTAAGGATTGCACCACTGCTTTTTACAGATGATGTAGTTCTAATGGCTTCATCGGTCTGCGACCTTCAGCACTCACTGGATCGGTTCGCAACCGAGTGTGAAGCGGCTGGGATGAGGATCAGCACCTCCAAATCTGAGGCCATGGTTCTCAGCAGAAAACCTATGGACTCTCCACTTCAAGTAGAGAAAGAGTCCTTACCCCAAGTGAAGGAGTTCAAGTATCTCTGGGTCTTGTTCTCGAGTGAGGGAACAATGGAGCTTGAGATGGGCCGGAGAATCGGAGCAGCGGGAGCGGTACTGCAGTCGCTTTACCGCACCGTTGTGATGAAAAGGGAGCTGAGGCAGAAGGAAAAACTCTGTCTACCGCGCCATTTTAGTTCCTACCCTGACCTATGGTCATGAAGGATGGGTCATGACCAAAAGAACGAGATCGCAGATACAAGCGGCCGAGATGGGTTTTCTCCACAGGGTGGCTGGTGTCTCCCTTACGGATAAGGTGAGAAGTTCAGTCACCCGGGAGGGACTCAGAGTTGAACCGCTCCTCCTTCGCGTCGAAAGGAGCCAGTTGAGGTGGTTCAGGCACCTAGTTAGGATGCCACCTGGGTGCCTCCCTGAGATGAGATGTTCCAGGCACGTCCAGCTGGGAGGAGACCAAGGGGTAGACCTAGGACCAGGTGGAGGGATTATATATCTTCGCTGGCCTGGGAGCGCCTTGGGATCCCCCAGTCAGAGCTAGTTGATGTGGCCAGGGAAAAGAAAGTTTGGGGCTCTCTGCTTGAACTGCTACCCCCGCGACCCGACCACGGATAAGCGGGAGAAGATGGATGGATGGAAATGGCCATGACATGTCTCCTTTAATATGCAGCTTCATCAAAAAAGTTGAAATAGCTGTAAGTTAACAAACATATTTAGCTTAGTTTACCTCTTTTTTAATGAACTCGATTTCTGCCTCATACTTTGGGTTACGCATGTTAGCCTCCACTTTAATCATCACTGAGGTACATGCACTGATGCTTCCAGAGGGCAAGAGATTCTTCACTCCAATGACGGCATTTATCAGAGAGCTCTTTCCAGCCCCCGTTCTACCAAAGACGCCGATCACCTCTCTCTTGTCTGTCTCCAAATGTGTGATGTTATTTCTGTTGTGCAAGAGTTTGAATATGTGTTATTGATCAAATTAATAAATGTAACAAACACTAAAAGAGTGGGTCAAAATCAAGAAGAAATCCATCTGCATGTACAAACAGACTACTTCAGACTCTTTTTCTGAGATAAAATCACAACAGTGTCCTCAGTGTTGTATAATTTTGACAGATTTACTATGGTTTCTGCTCAAAAACACCAATACTTACTTCAGGAACTTGTTGAGCTTGTCATCTTGGTTAGGTAGTTTCTGATGGACGCATCTCATTATGTTTTTCACATCAGACAGAATGACTGCTTCTGTAAGAGTAAAAGTAAATAACTATTCAGCAGAAACCATTAGCCAGTATTATAGTGACAGCAGGAAACAAACAAAGTCGCTGAGAGGCTGAGGCCGGGCCTGGTTGATATTGTGTGACACGCTACAAAAAAGTACTTGCTGAGATCAAAAACTCTGTTGCAAAATAATGTGGTTTAATGAAAACTGGGATGATTAACTTATTCTCCTTGGACATGTACATCGTTATATTAATCAGAGCAATAATTTCAACTTGCGGTCAACAAAAAGTACAACGGCCCTGTGTCACCCTCTCTTCCACACACACCTCACGCAGGTGAACGGGATTATAATGAGTGCCGCCTGTAGGAGCCACATATGAAGCCATTTCTTTGTTTGTTACGATACATGTTTTTTGAGTCACTATAGGTGGTGGGCTTGTCATTGGATTTGTGTGGTGACGTTTGTGCTTATATCCGTTTGCTTTTACCTGCGCACTTGGTAATAGATGGGGGGGTGAGCTAGAGAAGGACAATTTTTGTTGACCGCACGCATGCATATGGATATGGAATATTGCATTTTTGCTTTGCAAATAAAAAGGTCAAACGCATACTGTGTTGGAAAAAGACTGAGTTTGTGCACGTCCAGTGTTTTTTCTCTTGTTTAGTCCCTCGCGGCACTTTGTTTAAGATTACTGCCGCAATAATAAGTCAACAAAAAAGACTTGTACCACAGTTAAAAGGAAACATTGAAACGCCGTGTTCGCCGCTGTATTGGAGAGCGGCTTAAGGAAACTTCAGCGTGCTGCCGGGAGGATAAAGACTGACGGAAGATCCACACAGCAGCAGGAGCGAGCGGTATGTAACTTCTTCATTCATGCTGTGTAAATGTTTGTTAGAACACAGTGTGAATAAGTTACTGCTGCGTGTCCATTGGGGACTGAGTTGTTGCTTGCGTGTGTTGGTTTGTGCCGCTAGAGGTTGTGTGGATTGGAGTATTTGTTGTTCATTCATTAAAAAATTAAAAGGATATGTCAATAAGTGGATCAAATTCAGATGTCAATGTGGCAAAAATGGATGAATAAAAGAGAGAGTCGATACTCACTGCCAAGGCTTTGGCAAATAAAATGGAAATGCTTCAAAAGGAACGTCAATCAACGGTTCACAAAATGAAAAGTGTGATTAAAACAATGAAGGATCTCATGCAAAGGGATGACAATGCCTCACAAATACAAACTCAACTTGAACATTTAATTCAACTGGTTAAAGAAACCACTCTGTTACACAAGTCTGTAATTCCTCTTCTTCCTGCAGACGAACAGGAAAATCAAAATGTATGGTTTGCCAAGACAATGAAATACAACAATGGATTTATCGACGATGTCAAGCAATGGCTTTCTGAAACTGGGAGACAACCGAGCAGCACCATTGCACATGTTTCCTCAATTGAGATATCTGATGAACACCAACAAAGTATGTCTCATGTTTCAAAACAATCTGGGAAAAATGTTGAAACTTCTGAAGCACAAGAGGAAATAAAACCAAGCGACAGTGTTTCAAACATAGGAAGCATTGGGTCTTGCAAGCAGAGCTCTGCTGGAACCAGGTCCAGTGTTTCAACTACATCATCATGCATCAAAGCTGAGGCTGACATGGCCGCTCTCATGGCACGACAAATGTTATTAAAAGACAACCATGCATTGGATGAACAAGAGGAAGAGCTCAGGAAAAATAAGGAACAGCTCAGGAAACAGAGGGAGCAACTGGAAATGGAAGTTGAAATAGCCGCATCAAGGGCTAAAATGAATGTGCTAAGACGCTCTGGAAGGTCTCGTGCTGCAAGTAATACATCTGTGAGTCCCGATGGCATGCATTCTTATTTGGAAAGGGGATGAAAGGAAGCCACACTCAGTGCTGGAGCAAAAACGTTTGTGCCTGACACAAACAGGCCTACAGGTGGCCAGTCTGACTTACAGTTTTCGCACAGAGAACATGAAGTAGAATATGGACTTCTGCAACATCAAGCCACAAGAAGCTCAGAGGCCAATATACATCAAAGTTCAACACAATCACATCCACAGTTACAGCACCAAAGCAATCACCCAGCAGCACTGGCACCAAGCAGCAGTGCTCAGAATCCTTTAATTAATGTTTTGGAAAGACAAAATGAAATAACATCCATGTTGGTTCAGCAACAGTCTCTTTCTTTTCTGCCTAAAAGAGAAATTCAGATTTTTGATGGCTCTCCATTTCAATATCAAGCATTCATAAGAGCTGTTGAGCACAGCATTGAGGAGAAGACTCACAACCCTAAAGACTGCCTGTATTTTCTCAAACAGTACACCAGGGGGCAGCCTTTGGAGCTTGTCAGAAGCTGTCAGCATATGGCCCATGACAGAGGATATGCCAAAGCAAAGGCTTTGCTACAGGAGCATTTTGGTAATGCACAGAAAATTGTTTGAGCTTACATGGAAAAGGCTCTTTCATGGCAGCCAATAAGAGTAGAAGATGTGCGAGCTCTGCAAGCTTACGGTCTCTTTCTGAGAAGATGCTGCAACGTCACGGAAGAGTTTGAATACATGTGTGAGTTGAACATGCCTAGCAATATGCTAGCCATCATAAAAAAGTTACCCTACAAATATAGGGACAAATGGAGAACTCTGGCCTATGACTTACAGAAAAGGCAGGGCCATAGAGCTACATTCATGGATATTGTTAACTTCGTTGAAAGACAGGTGGATATTGTGAGCGATCCACTGTTTGGAGATATACAGGATACTCCACCAGCAGCCAACAAAGATGTGAGGAAAGCTAAGTTTGAACCTCGTTCAAGGATGAGGGGAAGCAGCTTTGCTACTACTATTATGAAAGCGGAAAAGAAAGTGGAACCTGAAATAAGAATGAAGGAGAGAGGCTCACTAGGTACAAGTGTTTGCCTGTTTTGTGGAGGTGGACATATACTGGATCTGTGTTTTCAACTGGAAAGAAAGGCTCATAGTGAGAAAATCGCTTTCTTATGGGAACATGGTGCGTGTTTTGGATGCTTGTGTATTGGGCACATGAGTAAAGACTGTAGGAAACGCCTCTCGTGCAAAGTATGCAGTCTGAAGCACCCAAGCATACTTCGTATCTATCAGAAAGAGAAAGAAACTGACACAACGCAAGCTAAAGGAAAAGCTATAAGCAGTGCTCTGATCTCCGTTCAGTCCAGTGGTCTTACAGGGGCCGGTGAGCCAGATTGTACTCTCTCCATAGTGCCTATTCAAGTAAAGTCTAAGAAGGGACATGAAACATTAATAACATATGCCTTCCTGGATCCTGGGAGCTCAGCATCATTCTGCACGGAGCGGCTGATGAACAAACTGAATCTCAGGGGAAGAAGAACAGACATTCTCCTTCGGACAATGGTCAGGAGAAAATAGTTGGAAGTCACATTGTTTCTGACCTGCATGTGGCTGGATTAGACAGCAGTCATTATTGTGAGCTGCCTGACACCTACACCCAGAAAACTATGCCAGTTCATCGAGGCAACATTCCTCGGCAGAAAGACCTTCAGAGATGGCCTCACCTGAAACATGTAATGATTACTGAGATTGATTCAGATGTGGACCTGTTGATTGGGACTAATGTTCCTGAGGCACTGGAGCCATGGGAAGTTATTCGGAGTGTAGACGGGGGCCCATATGCAGTCAAAACTAGGCTGGGTTGGACTGTCAATGGACCTCTCAGAGGAGACAGGAGTAGTGAAATGACTTGTGGACAGCCAGATGTCACTGTCAATAGGATATCTGTTGCAAGCCTTGAAGATCTGTGGAAGCAGCAGCTAAAGGCTGATTTCCCTGAATGCAGTCAGGATGAGCAGATGGGACCGTCAAGAGAGGACTGTCACTTTATGGAGTACGTCACAAAGTCTGCTAAGTTGATGGATGGCCATTACTGTATTGGCTTACCTTTAAGGAAAAGGGATGTTAGTATGCCAAACAACAGGAGAGTATCAGAACAACGTACACTGAGCCTCAAGAGAAGGTTTGATAAAGATGTTTCATTTCATGCTGATTACACAGCTTTCATGAATGACATCCTTTCGAAGGGCTATGCAGAGAAAGTGCCAGTTGTGGATCTGGAACGCAGTCACGACAGGGTGTGGTATATACCACACCATGGTGTATACCACCCAAAGAAGAAAAAGATCAGGGTCGTATTTGACTGCAGCTACATTCCAGGGAACATCGCTGAATGCGCAGCTCCTACAGGGACCAGATCTTACCAGCACACTGGTTGGAGTCATGACAAAATTCAGAAAGGAACCTGTTGTACTAATGGCAGGCATTAAAGCCATGTTTCATCAGGTTCGAGTACCAGCTGAGGATTCAGATCTGCTGAGGTTTCTCTGGTGGCCAAATGGAGATCATCATCAGAACTTAGAAGAGCACAGAATGGTTGCACACCTGTTTGGAGCTACATCGTCGCCAAGTTGTGCTAGTTTTGCCCTTAGAAAGTGTGCAGAGGACCATCAGGAGCAGTTCAGCCCCAAAGTAATCAATACCGTCCTGCACAATTTCTACGTTGATGATTGTTTAACATCTGTGGTCTCAGAGGAGGAGGCAGTGGCACTCTATCATGACCTTTGTGCTCAAGGGGGCTTTCATCTCACAAAGTGGATTAGCAACAGACGTATCGTGCTTGCTGCTATACCTTCAATGGAGAGAGCAAAAGAAGTTAAGGATCTGGACTTGGATAATGACACACTCCCTGTGGAAAGAGCATTGGGCGTACAGTGGTGTGTTGAGTCAGATGTCTTTAAGTTCAAGATCATGATCAAGGACAATGCCATAACCAGAAGAGGGATCTTTTCCATGGTTAGCTCAATATTTGACCCATTAGGAATATTGGCACCTGTGGTCCCATCAGCCAAGATGATTCTTCAAGACTTGTGCAGAAGAGAACTTGGTTGGGATGATATTTATACCTGCCTCAGCTGCACAAGAGTGGAAAAGTTGGCTGAAGGAGCTCTGCAATCTCGAAGAGTTTAAAGTTGACAGATGCCTAAAACCGGTGGATTTTGGGGAAGTGACCTCTGCTCAGCTACACCACTTCGCTGATGCAAGCGAAGACGGCTATGGAACAGTGACTTACCTGTTATTACATAACATCAAAGGACAAGTGCACTGTGTCTTCATTATGGGAAAAGCTAGAGTGGCCCCATTGAAACCAATAACCATTCCTCGAATGGAATTGACGGCTGCCGTGGTTGCAAGTCATATGGACAAGATGTGTAGGAAGGAGCTGCAAATGCAACTTAAAGACTCCATCTTTTGGACTGATCGTACTTCCGTACTGAAGTACATCAGTAATGAGACCTTAAGGTTCGAACCTTTGTCGCAAACAGGGTTTCAAAAATACGCAGCGTATCAAATCCATCTCAGTGGAGATATGTTCCCACCGCAAGCAATCCTGCCGACTGGGCAACCAGGGGAGTCAAAGTGGAAACGCTCCTGAAAGATGACACATGGGTGTCTGGACCTCAGTTTCTCACTGGACCTGAAGAACAGTGGCCTGTGAACCCTGATGGCTCTGAAATGGCACCAGAAGACCCTGAGGTCAAGATAAGTCTGAATGTGAACGCTGTGCAGGTTGAAAAAGAGATGGTTGCTGTAACCCGATTGATCAATCACTTCTCTTCTTGTATCCACCTGAAGAAGACGGTTGGTTGGATCCTTAGGTTGAAAAACCTGCTGCTGTGCCTTAGTCGGAAGAGGAAGCAATTGAGTCTGACTCTTGCTCAGTCTGGCTTGAATAAGGAACAACAAGACCGAGAGATAAAAAAGGAAATGCAGACTATCAAGGCTCAGGTGGTCTCTGGTTTTCTTTCTATTGAGGACCTCCGAAACGCTGAGAAATAAATTATCTGCTTTTGCCAAAGAAAAAGGTTTCCTGATGAAATCAAAGGCTTGCAAAAGGGAGAAGGTGTGAAAAGGACTAGTCTCATCTACAAGCTCCACCCAGTACTTGAAGATGGTGTTCTGAGAGTGGGAGGACGTCTCAGTAGAGCAGCAATGCCTGAAGAATCTAAACATCCTGCTATATTGGCAAAAGACCTTCACATTTCTGACATCATTCTACGGCAAGTACACCAAGATGTGGGACACGGTGGTCGTAACCACATGCTATCTAGCCTGCGACAAATATACTGGATTCCTGTTGCTAGTGTGGCTATAAGGAAAACCCTGTCAAAATGTATTGTTTGTCGGCGACTAAATGGAGCTCCAGGAATGCAGCAGATGGCAGATTTACCTCGAGACAGAGTCTCTCCAGATGAACCTCCATTCACTCGTGTTGGAGTTGACTATTTTGGACCTTTTGAGGTCAAGCGAGGAAGGAGTACAGTTAAAAAGTATGGTGTTCTCTTCACATGCTTAGCAGTAAGAGCCGTCCACATTGAAGTAGCTTCATCTTTGGATACAGATTCCTTTGTTAATGCTCTTCGACGCTTCATCGCAAGACGTGGACAAGTATTGGAATTACGCTCAGATAATGGAACCAACTTCGTCGGAGCTGAGCGTGAATTGAGAGAGGCAATAAAAAGGTTGAATATTGCTAAAATCAACAACACCCTCATTTAGAAAGGAATAAAGTGGACTTTCAATCCCCCTACTGGATCCCATCATGGAGGAGTATGGGAAAGGTTGATTAGATCTGTGAGGAAGGTTCTGAATTCCAGCCTGAAGGCACAGAACCTTGATGAAGAGTGTCTTCACACGGTTCTTTGTGAAGCTGAATCCATCATCAACAGCAGTCCCATAACGAGAGCATCCACAGATCCCAATGACTTGGAAGCACTAACCCCTAACCATCTGTTGCTGCTAAAAACCAAGCCATCTTTTCCACCTGGACTGTTTCATAAAGAGGACATATATGCTCGTCAAAGATGGAAACAAGTTCAGTACATCTCAGACTTGTTTTGGAAACGATGGCAACTGGCAAGCGCAACTGCATACCAGGAGATATTGTGCTCATAGTCGATGACTCAGCACCTCGCAATTCATGGCTTACAGGAAGGATTGTACAAACCATTTCAGACAGAAGAGGACTTGTACGTCAGGTGCGAGTGAAGACAAAAACTAGCCATCTGGACAGGCCTATCACAAAGATCTGCCTTCTACAGGAAGCAGAAGAGCCGTGAGGAAATTAGTGGGTTATTGAACTTCATAGACCTTGACATTGTCGTTTTTTCCGACGTGATAGTAAAGATCACTCCTTCATAGGCTAACAAATTATATTTTTTATTTTTTGCCTAAAGAAGAAAAGGACACTTTAACAAAGGACGTTTTTATCCTTAAAAGTTTTTTCCTTGATTGTGTCCTACATAATTTCTCAGTTGTGTAATTATTATGTTGATATAATTAGGGGCCGGAATGTAGGAGCCATATATGAAGCCATTTCTGTGTTTGTTACGATACATGTTTTTTGAGTCACTATAGTTGGTGGGCGTGTCATTGGATTTGTGTGGTGACGTTTGTGCTTATATCCGGTTGCTTTTAACTGCGCACTTGGTAATAAATGGGGGGGTGAGCTAGAGGACAATTTTTGTTGACCGCACGCATGCACGCATGCATATGGATATGGATATGGAATATTGCATTTTTGCTTTGCAAATAAAAGGTCAAACGCATACTGTGTTGGAAAGACTGAGTTTGTGCGCGTCCACAGTGTTTTCTCTTGTTTAGTCCCTCGCGGAACTTTGTTTAAGATTACTGCCGCAATACCGCCCATATCCATGTGACCCAAGCCAACCAATCAACTGTGCTCAAACAAATATGTTATATTAAAACAAACATGTTTCATGGCTCCTACAAGTACAGTATATCCATAAAGATGTATTATGTTGGGAAAATACTGAATGTACTCTTTCAATATCAGAGTAGTACATGATAATAAATGCCCAACTGTAACTGTGAGTGTACGTAACCGGATGTGATTACATATACGAAGCTCATGAGACACTGTTGAACATACGATAGCTATGTTCCTACAATTAACATGATGATTCAGCCCCTAGGGAGATAGGCATTAGACTGTCATGTGTATTGCTTACGTGGGCCTTAGCTAATCTCAACTAAGCATAGAATACTGCTTTGAACCGGTATCTATATATCTTGTGACTGTGATACACCCTCTCTTGTATAGAAGCATGTGAAGGACACTGTTTGAGGAACTAGTTGTACCATATTTATGTGATGACTACTTCCATTCTTGCAAGGATAATAAATACATGTATCCTGATATTAAAGCTCAAGCCGGTGACGAGTGATATTTTTCAAACATATTCCCAATGAAGCAATCAAGAATACCTGAAAGTATAATTTTCATCATACATACTATGGCAAGTATCTTCCAGTTTAAGGTCAATATAACTTAATAAGATGCGTTGCTACATATTATATTGAAGTTCATTTGCTGAAGATTAAACACATTATACGTATTAACCCTAGTTTCTAATATTTTGGAAAGTAATATAAATACCTGTGTATGATCCTTGTATATCCTCACGTGGTCGTTTTCTGGCTGGTGATTGCCCTTGGCTGGACTCACCCTGAAGATCCAAACTCCTCTTTCCTAGTTTTTTATTTTTTGTAAATAACGTTTTTATTGGAAAAAATATAAAAATGTGTCTCAACATTGTTTAGATAAAGCAGGTTCATTATTGTTTTAAAAATATCAATAAAACTGCATATAATCCATAAGAAAGTGTATATCTCACCTTTATCATTTGTTTTGTTGGTCGACGGACAAACCTGAGTATGAACATGAACATTTGAATGAACCATTGCATTTCCAATTCAAAACTCTTTGCGAAATTGAATCTTGAAATTGACTATCAACTATTTACTGATTGAACAGCACTATTAACAAATTAAACATGTCTTCAAATATCGATGCATGAAGGATTGAGTCAAGTTCCATGATTACAAGCATGGTCAATTTATTAAAGTAATCATTACCTGAGCAAAAACAGCTTCCTCATCAAACTCCCATTTACACTGCAAATAAAAGTGATACTCTTAATGGCCATGTAAAAGGTTGAACAGACATTGACAATATAATATGTATGATTGTAATAAATGTCTAAGCTGATACATAAGTGAATTAAACTGCATTCAACTAACTTGAACAGAAGATTCAGATGTTTCCGGATCTGTTGTGTTTTGTTCCTCCTAGTTAGAAAAGAAAATACTCTCAATTAAGTAATGAAATGTTTCGTAAAGGCTATGTCAATGATATATTTGAATCCTTTGTCTTTAGGCATCATTAAAGCTTTTAATAGTGTATCCACATAAAGTGAGATCAATGAGACTATCAGAGTATTTGTGTAACAGTGTATACATTACCAATAACAACTTGAGTCTTTTCTTGAATTTTAGTCTGGTTCCAACAATGGGGATAAACTCAGCAATTGTTTGATCATCCAGTTCATAAAGAGCGCCCTTGTCAATGTGTTGCTCTGTAATAAAAAAACAAAAATAATTAATGGGGGGGGGGGGGGGGGGGGGGGGGGGGTGGAGAGTGACAAATAATAATTGTTCTAATAAGAATGACAGCCTCCGAGCGCATTGCCTGGATTTCTGAGCTGAATTTATAATGGCTTTTGTTGATAATCTGCCTATAAACCACACGATGCTACAGAAAATCATTACTTTGAATGTAATTATGTTTCGATTAACTAAAATGTGCAAGATCTCAAAATGTTCAAAACAATAATCAACAAAAAAATAAATAAAGAAAATGATTTTGATGATCAATTTATACGACAATACAGATAATGGTATAATATCATGGAGATTCAATGCATAATATTTGTATAATATGTTGTATATATTTTTGCCCAACAAAAAGCAAAGTAATACTTTACCTTTAAATGTTTGTATCAATTCGCTGAGATCCCATTGAGTTAATTTGTTGTGAACAAAATCATCCATGATTAAGAATAGCAACTGGAAAGTAAACACAAACTGTTTAAAGTCAACCAAAATACATTTTGCGATAGTTATGATCAATAAAAAGAAAATAAAAACGGGTTATATAACAAGGCATAATGGCTGCCTAATGAAAGTGTTGATATGAAGCATGTTGGAAATATATGTCAGAACATAAATGAAAAAAAAAAAAATGTTTTAGCACAAGATCCGCTTAAACCAGAGTGTATAATATAAAGTTATGCAACACCCATCACAGTCAATGACTCGAGACGTATCAACATACTGGTTTACAGCGACAAGGCACGCATTCAAATCGATGTTGTTTTGTTTTTCACAGCATCGTCCTTTAGATTTTCGAACGGGCAATAAGAGTCACTCGATCATCTTTCTTTATTTCATTTGTAGCTTTATTATACCAGGAAGTCCCGTTGAGATCAATGTGTTTTTCAAGAGCCCGAGACCAAGGTAGCAACTGAGCAACCACACAAGAAGCCCTAACACATTACAATTAAAATACATCATATTACAATACAATTAATTTACAAAATACTATGAATCGTTCCAAAGCTTACCCGTAGCGTGACGGGTGACGGTATGCAGCCAAAGTCCGGTTAACGGAGTCTCTCTCTCATTATCTCAATAACCGCCTAACACAAACAGGAAAACGAAATTTAAGTCTCTTGTTTCCTGTAAGAGGCACACAACGTTACTCCTCCCACACTACATTAATCACGTCTTATTTATTTATTATTGCTCTTTAAATGCAATTTGAATTGCATTTGTGTCTGAAATGTAAACCCCTGCCATTATCCTCATCCCTTTTAAAGTCGTCCTTTTATGAAGGTAGATATGGTGCAAAATGCGAGAGCGTGTAAAACATGATGTGAGTACTTACAGAAAATAAATCTGAGTTTGTGTGCATACATTTACACTTGTATAAAATATCCACGTAACTGTGAACCAATTTGAAGTTTTGTAGCTTGTAGAAAAGAAATGAAGTTAGTGATGAAATGTTCACTTGCAGAAAAATACATATTTTTTAAATATATTTTCCATTACAACCAGTGTTGAAAGTGTGCCGGTCCTACCCGGTCCTTAGTACCGGTAAGAGATTTCCAGGCGGTCCGGAGGACCGGGAAGAATTGATAGCTCCACCCGTGGAATTTATACTACGAAGGGCAGATATTTTGGTTTGGATTACTGGTCTGGTCGCGTGTGTGTGTGTGTGTGTGTGTGTGTGTGTGTGTGTGTGTGTGTGTGTGTGTGTGTGTGTGTGTGTGTGTGTGTGTGTGTGTGTGTGTGTGTGTGTGTGTGTGTGTGTGTATTTGTGCGTATTGGTGCGTATTGTGTTTGTGTCCCGGGGAAAACACTAACGAGAAACACCGGCTGCTGTTATGCCTGCTGTGACCTCAAGTTACTCCGTTCTTCGCTTGTAATTATGCCGTTACAAGCTTCTAAGTTGTATTTATCATCTGAATTTGCCGAAACAAGTTTCATATTCTGAAAGCCAAGACTTTGTTTATTAAACAAAACACCCGAACCCCGAAAAACAATTTTTTTACGCAAATCCACGTTTATTTTGAAATGAGCCGTTGCGACTTCCGACTGATTTCGATAGAGCGGGTCACATATTAGCTTTTTCCCACTTGATCAGAATAGCGGGAGGAGAAAAGAATGGAGTGACTGAATGACAGCTAGAAAATTAGGCTACGTGGTAATTAAAGCAAAAATGCAAACGACGACTCTTTAGATGTTTAAGAGAAAGGAGAGAGATGAAGAAACTCAGAATGTGCTTAAAATTTGAAAAACAACGCCCACAGATGACACAGGTGATGATGCTTATTTAGCCCAGAGAATGGACATGAACATGGCCATGATGAATATAATAAGTTAGCTAACTAGCAAACTGTATATCTCTATATGGGGTGCCCAACCAGTCGATCCCCAGTCGATCTCGAGATGTCTAAAAGTAGAACAACAATATTCAGTTTTATCGTTAATGTCCTACAACAGGGGTGGCCAAACTTTTTGGTTCAGGGGCCACAATGATGTATCAATGTGACAGCCGGGCCGGGGGGCATTGTTTGGTTCCGTCTTGATTCATGTCGGGCTGAGGGTTGTTTTAATCTCATTCTCCCGCGCGCGGGGTGACGTCCACGCGCAGCTGCGACGACCAGGGAGGAAGGGACTTTTCGCGGCGCGCGCGGCGTGTGGACAGTGGGGGATAACATAAATAAAAATTGGATCGTTGTATTTTAGACTTTAAGGCTTTTTAAGATCAGCGCGGGAACCCTGGCTCATTTATACCAATATTGGACGGGCCACATTAAACACATCAACGGGGCGCATGTGGCCCGCGGGCCGTAGTTTGGCCACCTCCAGGCCCGGTTCTACGGGGGTGCATAAGGGTCCCAGTTGAATGTTAAGCACCCTCACTTGAAAAAGAGAAGGGAGTGAAAAATATTACATATACAATAACAATAATAATAATAATAATAATAGTAGTAGTAGTAATATGAAGAAGAAGAAGAAGAATATAGTTGAAAATAAAATAAACTGTAATTGTGTTCAAATATTGTGGTCAAATAACTATAGTTAATAACCCCCCCCCCCGTCAACGATCGCCGCCGTCTTGGTTCAAAAAAGGTTGGGCACCCCTGATCTATATAGTCAATGGCTATTTTACTCAGAACACAACATGTACACAGCATACTATTTTAACATTAAATATTTAGCTTTGATATCTTCTATTTTAATCTGCACATTGTGGCATACATTTTATTTTATTAGTATTTTAATTTATGTCACCAATATTCTGAAAATTCAAAGAAAGACAGAGACTTGTACATTTTTGACTGTCTGCTGAATTTAGTTATACATCTTTATTCTAATTTATAACAGTTGAGGCCCAGAGGGAGGAAGAGGAGACTCAGCCAGAAGAAGTGGCAGCAGGTCCCTCAGAAGCCACCATAGGTGATGCTAGCCCTACTGCATACCCTTCTATATGGAAAGAAGAACAATATGAACAGTTCAAACAGAAAAATGAATGGATGTATGCTCACAATGGAAGGCTAGGCTGTACCCCATGCCATGATGTGAAGGATCTGGGTGTCATGGCCTCCCGTGGTGTTAATATTGCTATTCAGTGGGCTGATGGAAAGATAATCCCAGCTGGTCCATCAAGGGATGTCCAGCTTTCATCACTGCGCAAAAAAATCCGTGAACACAAGAACTCTGCAGCACATAATGAAGCAGTCAAGATTATTCAGACAGCAAATAAAGATATTCTTCTGAACATGAACGCGAGTAGTCAGGAGTCTGTGTTTGAGTCTACTGCCAAGGTATTCATGACAACCTATTATGTGGCCAAGAACAACAAGCCTTTCACAGACTTTGAGATTCTGATTGACCTGCAGCATGCAAATTCTGCTGATTTGGGGCGTGTTTTGCATAGCAAAACTGTCTGTTGACATAATTGAGCATGTGTCATCACAGATGAAAAAGGAACTTCTAAAAAAGATAATAGAGACCAAAAGCAAAATCACAGTATTGGCTGATGAGTCAACCAGTGTTGGGCACAAATCAACACTAATTGTGTTCCTGAAGGCTAGTGTTGATGGAGACATGGAGCCCATTGCCTTTCCGTTGTACCTGGTTGAGCTGGATAGTATGTCTGCTCCTCATATCAAGGAACAGATTATGGGTTGCTTGCTTAAAAATGGCTTTACTGTTGAGTTGCTGAGAGAAATCCTCATTGGATTTTGCAGTGATGGGGCCAGTGTCATGCTGGGAGTGAAGTCAGGTGTTGGGAAGTTGCTCCAGGATGACTTCCCAGGCATCATACTATGGCACTGCCTTAATCACAGACTGGAGCTTGCTGTTGACCAGGCACTGGATGTGACAGGGGGAACAAAGGACTTCCAGGCATTCATGGACAGCCTATATTCATTATATAGCCAGTCACCAAAAAACATGCGGCAGCTGAGTGAATTTGCTCACAACCTGGACATCGCCCTCAGGAGGATTGGAAAAGTGTTCAGTGTTCGCTGGGTAGCTTCTTCATGGAGGGCAGTCTCTGCAGTTTGGTAGTCTTATCCAGTCTTGGCACAACATTTCCGTGAGGCATCAGAGGATGATAAAAGGGACAGCAGAGAGAGGGCCAAATTCAAAGGTCTGCTTTCTAAGTTGTGCTGCATCAACTTCCTGAAAAGTCTTGCACTGATGGCAGATGTTCTGACTGAACTTAAGAACTTGTCAGAAATTCTTCAGAACAGGAAGACCACACTCCCAAAGGCCCATGACATCATGACGACGTATGTCAAACGCATAGAAAGTTTCAATCGCTACCCAGGACAACATGCAGTTGATGCCAGTCAGGCAGAGGAAGTGATGGAATTCAAGGGAGAGGATTTAAGAGTTGGCAGGTCTCCCATCATTGACTCTGCTCAGTTCATCCAAGCAGTGGCAGACAATATGAAAGAAAGACTCTTCACAACCACAGCAAACAGAGCACAGGCCAGTGTTGCAGCCAACCGAAAAGAGGCTTATAACAGCCTTATCAATCAAATGGCAGTCCTCAACCCTGACAACTGGGACCATGACAATCCTCGATTTGGAGATAATGAGGTGAGGGCTTTGTGTGATGTCCTACATGTGAACCAACAATAGGCCCATCTTGGATTCACAGAATACAAGGCCAGTGGAGGAAGAAACATTCCCAACAAAATGAAGAAGTTGCTCATGGCAGTGGCACTGTCTCCAAGCAATGCTGACTGTGAACGGGGGTTCAGCACAATGAATAACATCATAACTGAGTATAGGAGCAAACTTACAACAACAAATGCAGCAAATCTCCTCTTCATCAGCTCTGTGGGACCACCATGCAGACAGTGGGATCCACTGCCTTATGTGAAGACCTGGCTGGGCAAAGGAAGAAGAGCAGCCCACTCAACAAGCTGCATGGCTCGCCGGTACACAGAAGAGGAGAGCTACTTCAGCCCTCTGTGGAAAATGTGGAAAAGTGTGTAGTTTACCTCCCTCAACATGCCTTGCTAATGGTCTGTTAAGTTTTGACACAAGTTGTATGCACAATTGAAAATAAATAATTGACTATACATATTGTCAAGTGTTTCTAATTTCTACCCCATAAAGACATTACAAATTTGAAGTTTGTGTTCAGGGATGCATGAAGCTGGGGGCGGGAGGAGAACAATATGAACCAATGAAGGTCGGGGTAGCATTATAGTACCTGCAAGAAATTCAAACCACTTTCACCCCTGATTACAACTGCAACTTGGTTATTACAACCTCTGAAATCAGTCATTACAACTTGACGAATCTGCTCTCTGGCAGTATAAATCGACGAATCTGCGGTCTTGACTTTTGCTACACTTATTGCGATAAATGTGTCGCAAAAGTAATTTTCACCTGTAGATGTGGGGGGAGGGAGGGGGGTTGGAGCGAAGGGGTTGGAGCGAAGGGGCGGAGCTATCAGAATGACGAGGCTCGGGTGACTGGCGGAGACTTCGGGGCTAACGTTTCGTGTACCAGTCCGCTGACATGGCGCGTCAATCAAAAGTAAGTTTTGCCCATTACTTGCCCAGTATTACTTATTTTGTTTAGCTAGCATAAACTCAACAAAGCTAGCGTTAGCTAGCTAACTGACGTTATTTTGCCCCTAAACTGCACGACATAAAACGGTGGTCTTCAAAGCGGATTTAATCCTCAATCACAATAATAATATTCAAAGTAAAAATGGGCAAGTAATGGGCAAAACTTACTGTTGATTGACGCGCCATGTCAGCGGACTGGTAGCGACACGAACTGGCGACGAACCCTTTTTGCTCTCCAATCATATAGTTTGAAAACCTTTCTTTTGTTGAAGGATTGAAAGGGGTTGTTACGTAAGAAACAAGCATAACAAAACCAGGCCTATCTCTACATCTATCCTTTGAAACCAAAACTCAAACAACAAAAACCTCACTAACTAAACAACAAAAAATTTGACTAAACAATATACAGGGGTGGCAACAATCCGCTAACCTAGTGTGTCTGAACATTAGTTAGCTACGTGGTGAGAAATGTACAGGGTACCCCAGACTTACCTAACTCCTCCACCTCTCAACACACACACTTTCACAAAGGTCAGACAATTCAAAGTTCATGAGTTGCTAAACACTGCAGGCTCCTTCATCAGCAACTAGTGATGTGTCGGTCGCGAACGAGCCGATTCTTTTGAACGGCTCTTTGGTATGAACGAGGGGAACCGAGTCGTACTTGGTGAGAGCCGTTCTTGTTATCGTTCAATTGTTAGTCCGCACTCACTGCCTGCCAAAATCCACTCGCCTGTTAAAAAGCTTGATTTTGTTCCCCAAACGTATTCTGTGAAGACCCGCCCCTACTCTGATTAGTAGGTTTCAGCAGGAGGAGTGAGATGGGGTGGGTCTTAACGGAATACGCGAGAGAGAGAAGTCATAACAAGTGGTAGGCTACAGGACAGGTAGACGACGTGTTTTTCGGATGGAAAATGAGCCAAAGGCGAAAACGCAGCAGCATTTTGATGGACTTCAACCAAAAAAGCGCACCATTTGTAAAGGCAAAAATATCCTTTAAAGCAGGGCCAACAACTGATCTCCATCGCCACTTAAAAACACAGTATCTATTATTAAGAGTTGCGTGAATTTCATTCAAGGCAAGGCAACTTTATTTACTTAACACATACGGAGGGTAAATTCAAAGTAGTACATTCACGGACATGAATGACATGGATATGGCGCCACCTTGTGTCGTGTTTACAAAGCAGATTATTGACATTAGGTCTGGCAATACAGTCAATCCTTATCCTGGTCATTATTTCACAGACAAACCAAGTAACCCCGCCAAAAAAACGGCTCTTTTGAACGGCTCTTTTGAACGGCTCTTTGAAAGGAACGGAGCCATAAGATCCGGCTCCCTTCAAAGAGCTATAAATCCCATCACTATCAGCAACAGGCCCAGAGTGAGAGAGAGAAGACTTCCTGGGTGCCTCCTTTATGGTCGGCCCTGGCTGCTGATAGGCCAGCTGAGGGTGTAACGTAACGATCACTTCGGTTAGATCAGTCAAGTAGACCAGGGGTTTTCAAAGTGTGGGTAGGTGAGCCTCCTCTCAGAGAACATAAGAACAGTCGCGCCCCCCCTCCCAATTATTATTGCTGTTATTATTATTATTATTATTATTGTTGTTGTTGCTATAATGCAGGGGTATTCAATTGCATTTCAAAGAGGTCCAGTAAGAGAAAATGTAATTAAATGCTGTGTTCGCTGTCTACCTTCCGCCATTTGAAATTACTCCGACTGTTTCTCTCCTCTTGTCTCGTCTCTGTGTGTGTGTTTGAATCTATCGTGCTGACTGCACCGATTTGATTGGCTGAGTAGCGTCACCTCCTTAAAACATTAAACAATAACTTTTTTAAACCTTTTTATTTTTATGTTTTAAACATATTGTATAAAAGTCCCCCACTACTTGGACTATTCCTTGCACCCCTCTAGAATAAGCCCGAATGGTCTCAACCATATTGCATCAGTAACGTGCACTTGTTATAACAAGATCGCAAGGACACTGGTAGCGATCGGAAAATTGAGTGTTGTTCAGTTTGTGTGTTGTGGAACATGCGTGTCCGTGCATGAAAATATACCACACACCCAATTACAATTGCATGTTCAATTCACTACCCTGGAAGTTAATACAGTTGTTAAAGTTGGAACAGCCTGTGGACAGCCGTTCTTCCTTGCATGTCAGTCGCCGACACCTTCTTACAGAGGACAGGCACATCTAGCTGCAGCACGACCCGTATATTTCCGCACGCCGTTTTCTCAAGACATTTTTTTTAACATTTTCAACATGGTGGATAAATCCTTATATGCTCCCGGCAACACACTGAACGTCAACTTTGCCTCCTTATTACACTCACCCCTACTTTAGTGGGAACAATGAGTCTGCGTCTTTGATGCACACAGGAATAAACGCAGATCATACTCTGGCTGCAGCCTTTACCGGTACTTGCTTTTGATCAAAGTCGATGCGGAAAACCTGCACTCACACAGGTAGGTGGAGGTGAAGGGAATGAGCACTTTTAAAGCCTTTTTGGCGAGGTGGGGGAACTCGGTCTCCACAGACAGCCACAAGTTGGCAAGTGTCACTTTACTTGTCTTTTTCTCGTTCTTTTGTGTCTCACGCTGCGCCTCCCCTGATGCTCTCTGGCGCCCCCCAGGGGAGGCGCGCCTCACACTTTGAAAACCGCTGAAGTAGACCATGCTACACTATACAAATACTCTCTTACAAAAGCCCTGCATTTAAACGTGTTAATGTTTCTTTAGTAAAAGTATGCTAGTGTTATTAGGAAAGTGTTGTTAAAGTATTTAAAGTAGACACAAGTTATACTATTATATTATATCATTTGTTTTATTGTTATTACAGATGCACGAGTTGACTTAACTGTTGTAGTTGGAGCTCATTTTGAACAGTGAGCTAACTAATGATTACTTTCATAATGGTTTAATGTGCTGATTATTTTCTACATTAATAGATGCAGGTCTGGTTTGTTAAAACTCTCAAAATAGTAGGACATGCTGTCATAATTACCCAGAGTCCGAAGTGACACCTTTACAATGTTAAAGCTGTTAGATAAATGTAGTGATGTAAAAACTAAAATATTCAAGATAGTGTAGTGGAAAAGAGATAGTTTTTTTTTAAATGTTACTAAAACAAAATCTCTTGTTTTGGACTGACAGTAATGATTCAAGAAATAGTAGTTCAATAAATACACACACATCAATCTGTGCATTTGTTGTGGATGGAACACAACAAATGGTGCTATTACCTGTGATGCCTCCTCCACACATTATAACCAGACTGCATCATTCAAACTATAAGTAACAGTTCTAGCTACTTGACTTTAGACAAACAATTCAAAAGACAAAATCAACACAATTTATTGAAAGACCAGTCTTTATTTTACAGTGACTCTCCTTTTGTTTGTATTATTAAACCCTGTCAATCTAAAAAACTGAGCAACTCAACAGTTAACTTTATATTTCTTATTGTCCAAAGCATCTATTACACTATTTGTTCCCCTCTCATATTCACAGGATGGATGATTAGACTTTGGGGAGACCTCAGCTTTATGAACGTCCTGTCTGTTGGTTTGGCCAGAGAGGACTGAGGGTCTTTCCATGCGAGGAGGACCAGACCTGAGGGAGGAGGACCTGCACCAGCTGCACCTACAGAACTTAGCCCATGCTGGGCATAGCTGTTACCACCTGCACAGGCCTGGCCTGTCAATTAACAGATTAACATTTAGTGTAACTTATCTATATTATTTCGTTTTTATTTAAAAAAAAAATGGTGATGGTTCATGCTTGATCACTTTTAGTTCACATTTCAATAAATTGTATTTGCACTCCTTTCGTCCGTTATTCTTACTAAAAATGTTAGATTACACATTCACATCTGACTGAAGATTGGCACCATTTATTTGTGACGCTGCAAACTCTGCGGTACAAGGCTCAAGTATTGTGAAGCTCATAAAGTGAGGCAAATGCATTTGATCAGCTGACTTTTTTTTTTTGCCAAACTTTATAGGCCTGACAATAATCACACTGTCTCTGTGGTGCAACGTAAAACACAAAACAACACAGAAATGAAGTTCCTCTTAGATTACAAAACTATTCAGTGTGCAGGTCTTTGTGTTACAATATAAGTGTCTCTTAGTGAATGTCCTGTGCTGCTCTTAAATCTCATCACATCAGCTTTTCCTTTCCCTCATGGATGTTCTTCTGGACCCTCAGAGAAAGAAAACATGGTGAAGCAGTCCTGTCTCTCAGGCATGTCCTTTCCTAACAGAAATATCAAAAAACATATTATTGCAGAGCAAGTGTGTTATTTAAGATAGAGGTGTGTTTGTTTGTTCAGGGGCTATACATGTAATGATTTTTTTATTTGAATGTGTTTTTTTAAATCCAACAGTGTACTACAAAGATAATCAGATTATGAATAAACCGTTCTAAATTCATCAACATTGAAATAAATGTATCATTAAAATAATATTTAACAGTTATCAAAACTTAGTGCAACTGTAGAAGCTTGCTCTGTTCGGTTGTCTCACTGAAAGAATCACTTTTAACATGTTTTTTTTACAGTCAATATGCAGAGACAAAGGGTCGTAGTTCTCACTATGTTCAATAATATTTGCCTTATATACATTGAAATGTGAAAGTTGAACAAAAAAGTGATGTTGTTTGGTAAAATGTAAATGTAACCTTTTGCTAAGAAAGTTCACTCCACATCACTGATGTGTAGTTGATCTAGTATGTAGTCATGTTTAATGGCATGTATATCAGTGTATTAGAGTAATTACTTTATGCATTCTTTGTAAAGTATGAAAAAGGTGTACCTTGGAATCCGTGCTGAAGTTCTCTGCTGTTAGTAGTCCAGATCTGTCTCTCCTCCTCTGGTCCAGCCTGTCTGGATCACCTTAAGGACACTTTGAACAAACAGATGTAAAGTTATGCGTGGGTTACAGACTTCTTTACATGCAAACAACGTTTTATCTTCTTTTAAAAACAGGTCATAACCTTATTGTTATACTTAAGAAATTGCTGGATATCACAGCCCTTATACTGTATCAGTTTGATTGGGTATTAGGTCCTTTTTATTTTACTGTTACTTTGGATGAGTTTTTCATGAGTCAGTCAAATTAATTTGTTTTCATATGCCATATTCATACGTATCACACACGTAAGGGTAAGAGACAAACCTATTTAACAAATGCAATGCAATGGGTAAGCTTAATTTTCACTTAAGTCACAGATAACGTCATACTGTATCTAATATTTAAACAAACCATTTTCCTTGTCCAGGTCACTAAAGCATTGACTACGCTATTCATCGTCCTTAAATGCAGGCATTAAGTTACATGTTCCGTTCTACAGCAACGATAAGGCTGTTTCTCAAGTGTGATGATAATACAATTAAAAGAGGCATTGGTAATAATATTAAAAACAACAATGTTCGGGTCGTTAGTCGGATAGGCGCTTAGCTGCAATAAATAACTCCAGTTCAACAAACCATATTACAATATCTAAGGGAGCGTTATTTCTGAACCATCTTGAAATGTGACGTTCATATTTTAAAGATACACACATTTCATTGTGAGGTTGATTTAATATACACTAAGCCTCTCTTCAACAATACGTTAACGTTAGCTAGTCTATTTTATGCTACAGTAGAGCATAGCGAATTTAAATGAACCTTAACAATGCATACAGTAACCTAACTAGAAAACTAACTATCTAACGTACAAGGATGACCTTATTTTTAGCAACCTCACACAGTAGCCTTTAGGTATACAGTAGCATCCCACTTAATATTTTAGTCTTGGATGCTACGCATAGCATCGTTAGCACAGATGGAGCTATTGCTCAAATGCTAAGCCAACTCTAAACATTCATTAACGTTAGCTTAATAAAAACAACAGTAACATAACATAAAGTACGCAGGGTTGACTTACCGAAGAAACTGCATTCATGGACGGTCTGTTTTAACCGTAGATAAATCCTATATTTGCATGACGAATAGTCCACCAGGAACCAACACAACAAACACGGCCGAGTTCAAGTAGTGTCCTCCTCATGAGCTGAGCCGCTGTGGAGCTAACGGAGCTAGCAGTGAGACAGAGGAGCTAGGAGCAGCAGTCCCGTTGTCATGAAGGGGGAATCTAACTATATACAGAATATGTTGTGGATCCAGGCTAGAAACATGTTCATTTTCTGATCTTAAGTTGGACATTTTAACATACGGGAATTGCTCCCATCTGCACCCATCGCCTACAGTTTGCAGCATTGGGCTTCACCGCACTGTCCCAGGGTTCGCCGCTTGGCTCTGATAGGCCAGAAGTCGGTTTGATTGCATTCGGGCTCGATTGCTTATCCTGTCTGGCCCGGATGATGCTGCATTTTATACACCGAATGTTTTGACATCGAATTTTAAACACCGAAATATTTGAATTTTTGGGATCTGAATTTGAACATTCGAATTTTTTTTACTTGAATTTTTACATTTTTATTTCACATAGGTAAATTAGGAGCAAAAAAAATTCAGATACATGATTTTCAAAGTAATTATTTTCAAAGCTACAAATTCAGTGTCTGATAAAATTCAAATACTTCTGTCTCTTGTTTGCTTCCATACGGGAACCACACAAATCTGAAAAGTTACTTTAAGTGCAGGATTCCCATCTGAAACATAATGGGGTTGAAGAATAAAGTAACAACTTCACAAAGTGTTCTTAATTGCTGTACTTGAGTAAATGTACCTAGTAACACAGTATGTCAGAGTTTAAAAAAGGTTGGGACGAGAGGAGAGAGTTATTGTCATGGTTGGTGCACTGGTGACTCCTACTGGTTGTTTAGGGTGTCTGCCACTCTTTACACCCTCCCTGATAATAGTTGATCTATTTAATATACGTTTTATACATAGAAGGTGAAGAACAGCTTTATGTATTTAACCTGTAGTATGAATTTCTGATGCTGCTGGGAGTCTTGTGTGTTTTAAATCACTTTGCTGTACCAATCATGCTTTCAAAAACAGAAGTGGAATCACTATTTACTGCTCTTCTTGCTGTTAACACCAGAGTGCAGTAGAATATAGTCAATATTTTTGCTTAACATATGTTTTGATTTATCCCCAAAGTATGCATCTAACATTTGAACATGAATATTAAGTGTTTAATTAAAGATAAACAGTGACGCTGAGAGAGACAGAGTGGCATTGTGTGACTAAGTATAATCCAAATCAAAACTTCTCCTCTCCCTTTGAATGACACAAAACTGCCAGTTTAAAAAAAGACAAACTCAGTTGCAATTTTCAGACAGCCCATGTCAGAATGATCAAAATAATTGATTTGAAGAGAGCAAACAAGATTTATTGATGTATGGGTGCAACCCATGTGTTACAACAGCACGTTTGTCGATCCATTGGGAAGTCAAGACAGTCTCCCTCCGTCAGAGCCCCAGAGCTTATGGCTAAAGTTGAGCTAATGACCAATTGAAGTCTGGTCATCAACATTTAAAGTAGTAGAAGAAGGCAACATTGTAAACTGTTGCTGTTTCATATACAGCATTTCAACAATGCCACAGAATAAAGCTCCTCATGCAACCGTTGAATAAAATCAATAATCCTTACACTGTCAATTACAAGGATCATACAATTATATTTATTTGGATTGCAGTGTATGTAGTACCAAATATACCGGCAACTTTAGGTGACTGCAAATGAGTGTCGCTGTTCACCTGCCTTTAGTGCAAAGCCCAGCTGACCAGACCTTTCCATGACCCTGCTCAGTGCTGACAGCTGCTCCCAGTCTCTAAGGAACAACGCACCATCCCAGAAATGGCCAAACAACGGCTCCTTCAAGACAGAGGGGCAGTCAGACCGGGTCTCAGGCCGGACCTGACTCAGCCCCAGCCACCCAGGTGCGCCTTGCCTTCCCTAGCACAACACTTTTCCATTTATCCCCTGTTTACCTCTCTTTACCTAATTTCCCCGGTCTTGTAGTCATACTAAGCAGTTGGAGGAGTTTCCTGTTTGAAGACAAATTATCAAACATCAGAAAAACAGATTAGTGGTCCCCTTTCTTCCACTAATGTGAAAATTGATAAATAAAAATAATATAAAGTAGTAGGAGGGAGAGCAGCATCATGAAAGTTGTCTCCCGTCTGGTTAAAAGTTCATGTATGTGTGCGTCTATGTGACATGTACAGCTCTCTGCCCAGAATGGGTCATTTCTCTGGCATGTAAAGCAGTACCAAATTAAACCTGTCTCTTATTTGGACCTTTATCCATTTAAAACAATTGTTCTCATCTCAGCCACCCCTAGACATGCACAAAGAAGCAACACACCATAACCAAGGCTACTGTGTTTAACATCACCTATCATTTCGATAAAAGTATAATCAACTGTGGCAGGGTGGTGTATTTAGACGGGGTGAGGGAGAGACATGTTTCAAAACATAAATTATTTCTAATTAAATGTGATTAAAAACAATTGAAATTCAGGAAAGTGTTGATGCATTATTGGTTAGGAAACAAGTAGTCTCAGTGAAAGTTGTCTTTATTACAACATTTATTTAAATGGAAGTCATTAAAAAAAATTGTGTACACCAAAACTAAAGAGGGCTGAGGCCAGTATTTAGGGTGGCAGTCTACTTGTCTTTAGGTGAAACTATGGTGCTCCCTCACACTCACACAGTGAGTGCACACACACTCAGGCCCATTCCCAAACCCCCCCCCTACACCCTACCCCTCCGTTTGCGCGTTCACGCGGAGCGTCCGCCATATTGAGGGCTGTTCCAAAGCAACGAGTGTGGAGCGGTGTGGAGGGGGAGTGGGCTATCAAGCCCTCAAACAGCGAGTCTGCAGCGGTGCTGACTTGAGACCGGTCTCTACCTGACCGGAGTCACGCTGTGTGTGTCCGTCAGGAAACAAGCTGTTAACAAGTAGTTCCAGCAAACATCCACTGATAAATTGCGATGTTAACAACCTCATGATAACCTCATATGTTTTTAACTTAGGATCATACCTATGTTTAGCCTAGAAAAAGGTAAATGTGTGCATTTTATTATAAAGTTGTGTATATTTACAGACCGTTGCAAAAACTAAGAAGCTTATAAACATCAGGTTTAAAACTAAAAGAGCTTTGAAACACAATGAAAGATGTTTGGAGTTTTATTTGAGTTATTCATTTAAACTTTTTGTCTAAGAGATGCTGATTTGAAACCGTTGTTACATACAGTTACGGCATTTCCTGTTTCTGCCGGAGAGAGGGGAGGCTGTCCCCGTCCCTGTTATTTTGGGGGTCGCGGGCTGAAAAGTTTGGGAACCCCTGACTTAGACTATAGGCTAGTTGCACAAGATGGCGTCTATCAACTTCCGGCGGCTGGGTGTGAGCCTGAGTACTTCCGGTCTTCGGTGTGGAGTTGTTTGGGGAGTTAGCGATATATATACGATAGATAGAGAGAGAGAGAGAGAGAGAGAGAGAGAGAGAGAGAGAGAGAGAGAGAGATAGATAGATAGATAGATAGATAGATAGATACTGTAGATAGATAAAGAGAGAGAGAGAGAGAGAGAGAGAGAGATAGATAGCAAGATACATAGCATACAGATAGCGATATAGTTAATGATAGATAGCATATATTGGAACAGTCTACAGCTAAAATTGAAATTGAGCAATTTTATTTCTCTGAATGTTTTTAAAGCACGTCTAAGTGAAATGCTTTCTGAAACTATGGGTATTTGTAAATGTTGATAAGTATGTAAATATGTTGTATGATATCCTCTATTGTTTGTTTTTATGTTGTTTTATGTTTCATGTGGAACTTAAATTGCTGCAGGTCTCCCTTGTAAAAGAGATCTATGATCTCAAGGGACCAATCTGAATAAATAAAGGTTTGAAATGAAATGAAACATTAGTGTACCACACTACATCATGTTATCCTATTGTGGATTTATTATATTATGTATTGTCCCATGTTATTTTTGTTTGCATTTGTTTTGAGGTTATAATTCATTAGTTATATATAATATATATATTAGTTATATTCATTAGCCGATTCTTTTGAAAATGGAAAATGAGCCAAACGCAGCAGCATTTGGATGCACTTCAACCAAAACCCAGGCAGTGATAAAGCGCACCATTTGTTAAGGCAAACTATCCTTTAAAGCAGGGTCAACAAATAATCTCCATCGCCACTTAAAAACACAGTATCTAATATAAAGAGTTGCGTGAATTTCATTCAAGGCAAGACAACTTTATTTACTTAAAACATACAGAGGGTAAATTCAAAGTAGTACATTCACTGACATGGATATGGCGCCACCTTGTGTCATGTGTACAAAGAAGATTATTGACATTAGGTCTGGCAATACAGTCAATCATTATCCTGGTGATTATTTTGCTTATTTTCCCTTCAAAGAGCCATAATTCCCATCACTAATTGCTGCACAGGCTTGCCCATGCTTTTACCAGCGGTCCGTTGTGGTAGTTGGCCAGGAAGCAAGCCACATTGAAGAGCTCCTCAATGCTTCCACACACAGACAGTGGTATGGCTTTATCAAATAGTTTGTTCTCTTTGACTCTTCTGATGCACCTCTCCACATGGACCCTCAGACGTGCAATGGATTGAGTCTGCCTGACATCCTCCCTGCTCATTTGGGTTTTTTTGTGCAGAAAGACAGGCCGGTACACTTTACACTCAACCAGATTGTCCACAAGGAACCCTTTGTCGACCATTATCGCCATGTCTGGTGTGAGCAGGCTCACGAGGCCAGACAGCTTGAAGATCTCCCGGTCACTCATAGATCCTGCATACAGGCCAGACACAAATGGTAATGGCACCATGTGGTGCCATACCGATCATGGCCTTGAATGTAGCATGCGACTTGTATGTAGAAAACACCTCACTCTGCAGAAGGAGAGATGATGGAGTCTGGCAGAATACTTCAGTGCAGTCAAGCACCACTTGTGTGTCAGGGAAAGCTGAAAACTCTGGTGGAAGGTGAGCTTTGACAACTTCGCGTGGGATCCACAGACGTTTGCT
>NC_136906.1:16160964-16169451 GCF_949606895.1 Notothenia rossii
GCAGTGCATTGAATCACCTGATTGGACGGCGAACCAGTGAGTTGATTCATTCAGGAAATGAAGCAGTTGCTGGTTCGGACGTCACATGTCACGTGATTTGAAGCAGTTGCTGCTTCGGACGTCACATGTCACGTGATTTGAAGCAAGCTTCGAAGCACTGCTTCTATGGAATAGGAAGTCCAGGGTTGAAGCTCCGTTCGAAGCTTCAGTGTCAAACTGCCATCACTAGATGTCACGCTTTGCGCGGGACTGCACAGCATTTTCACGACTTTTGGTGCGTCCCGCAAATTGAGACGATGTCCCGCATATTTCATTTTGATTGGCTAAAACGCTTTTCTTAAAATTTGATTTATCCAATGGCTGTTGATAAAGCAGGGAAGGCTATCATCACGGCGGTGTGTTTGCTGTCAATAACTGTAACACACGGCGGGTGCTGGTCAAGTGTTAACCAATGAGAGTAACTCACTCACACACAACCCCCCGCGGCCCCGCCAAACAACAACAACGAAAGTCAGTCAATAACGCAGGTGACGCAGCAGGTTATGGAAAATGGAGGAAACTGAAACTACAGCTAAGAAAAAAAGAAGATGCACATACAACAAAGATTGGGAAGACACTTACCCGTGGGTGAAGCCAGTGCAGATTTTTTTGCAATCTTTGCAAGAGTAATTTTTCTATTTCACATGGCGGTGTATACGACGTCAAAAGACACAGAGAATGCGATTCTCACAAGAAACGTGTCGCTCAAAAAGAGACATCACACTTTATGGAGGCATTCCTACTCAAACCAAAAAATGATGGCCACTCAGACAAGGTAGCAGTAGCAGAAATAACCAGTGTTTACCATACAGTGCAACACTCCCAATCATACCGGTCAAATGACTGGTAACAAGCTCGCCGACCATTTTTCCAGACTGAGATAGCAAAGAAAATGTCATGTTGTCGTACAAAAGCCGCGTCCATAATAACAGATGTGTAGTATCAAGATACTAAATTGTTACTGCATTTTAACTTCACTTTCTGTCATTGTTTATTGGATGCTGTTGAATAAACCAAATGAAACAGAATAGAAATAGAGATTTTTTTTCCAGGGTGCTGTTGAGAGATTGTCCCACACGAAACATACTCCTTGTCCCACATTTGGTTTGTTGGGACCTGGTCACCCTAGCTAAGGTAGGGCTAAGCCATTTCTTGGTAGGCTATGGCTGTAGCCTACCCCAGCCATACCCTGGCGCCGCCACTGCTCGTTGAGCTGCGAGTGTGGCTACAGACCATTTCACTCCGTCACGGAGGGGTAGGGTCGAGGGAGTGGTTAACAACAACACAAGCACATGCACACTAGAGATGTTAAGATTCACCGATTCGCATCGGTGCACCGGCGTAAACGTTCAAGATGCGAGTGCACCGGTTGAAAGAGTGCACATCGGCTTCAGTTTGGGGTTGAACCGGGTTGAACTCGCGATACATCGATTGCGTAGCGTCTTTGCATCGGTAAAAAAACGATTCATTCATATAAAATCCCCTCATCTTGTCAACGCTCAGCAGAGACGATCTTTGATATTTGCTTCGCCACTACGGAGAACGAGAGTCTCAGTTATCAACACACACGGAAGTTGAGGAGAAAGAGAAACACAGCGCACCAAAAAATACCTACAAATCAAACGTTTGGCAACACTTCGGATTGTTCAAGAAAGACGGTGTAATAGTCATTTATGCTATATAGTTGACCGCAGGTCATGGAGAGTAATAAGGTATCCGTAGACCTTTGTATGAGGTATCTTTATTACTTAACAGGTCTACAGCCATGATACATAGATCCGTCCTAGATGCGGACTTGCATACACACAGTATCACTCCGCAGCCGCACCCCATCAGTAACGTCCTGATGGTATATGTGCGCGGCACTATTACTACAGACGGTCAACTTGAAAAATCACTCGCAAATTGTTAACGATGCCGAGACGCTTTAAAGTACACAAGTAGTACGAGGAACTTAGCGACGCACATAAAGAGGCGACGTGGGGTCTGCGGCTGAAAAGAGAAACCTGAAAGTGAGACATATGAGTTAAATCACTCAGTGAGGTGTTCTGTCAGAGAGAGGTGTTTAGCTTACAGCAGCCTGTGACGGCCAATAATAATTTAAATGTCTTCCTTACTGTAAGCAGTTATGAAATACCTGTTTGTGAAAGTTAATTGTTTTCTTTATTGTTCAGATAGAAACCACTGCTTTCTGCTCACTGGTGAGTTAGCCTCTGAGTGTTAAGCACATCAGGCTGGCAGCTGTATGGGCATTGCTCTATGGTAGCTGTTATTTGCACATTGTTAATCATGAGCAATGCATCCTTACATTGTTTAACTGTGAGGTGTTATACAATTGTACTCTGGAGAGCTTTTAAAGGTAAAAAAATAAACGGCATGATGGGATGTGGAGTACCAAATATGTAAAGCACTTTTTTGTTAATGTATGATTTGCTGCATATAAGGAATAAAACAAAAATCCTCTGTCGTACCATATTGAAGTATCATTATTTTTGCATCGTGTTGAATCGCTTCGTATCGCCCCGAATCGCATAATGTTGAATCAAATCGTATCGAACTGTATCGCAACAGGGGTGAATCGTATCGTATCGCATCGCCTGGTGTTTCAAAGGTATCGTTAATGTATCGTATCGTGGCAACGTATCAAGATGCGCATCGCATCGGCCTCAGTGATGGAGATGCACATCCCTAATGCACACGCATGCTCACACACTCACCAGGTGCAACCAAAGCACACCACACACAGCAAACCGGTAACTCACTCGTGCCCCCCTAGTGCTCTTCACCACAGCAGTGAGGGAGAGTAAACTAAAAAGACTATAAGCTAAAAGCTAACAGAGGCTATCAGCAATAGCTGTAAGCCAAACAGTAGCACAAGGAAAAAACAATTATACGCAAAATGTCAGCAGGTGAACCTACAAAGAGGTGAAATGTAGGTTAAAAAGGGCTCACCGTGCAGCATACAAACATTTTATTTCAATGTTGTGACCCTACTCGTCACCGCAGGTACGTTTTACCAAATTACTGGTGTGCAAGACAATAGCAAGCAGGACAATAAGGAAGCAGGAAGTGAGAATAACATGATTGAGGAGACCAATTTATCCATGTATTAAAATAAGCTGCCTATCTGTACCAACGACCATGAAATGTCCTCAGAATTGCTTTTAAAATATAAACAAACACCATATGGTCCTAATCTTAAACCTGACTAAATTGAAAAGCCTAAAAACGTGTGGAGAACCTAGTTACTGCCAATCTGAAATTGTCTAAGTAATTTAGTATACATTTTTTTTTTAAACAGTGTTATCTCTTCTGCAGTAACTGTCAAACTCTCTGCATTACTTTACATTTTTAGTTTTGGAAATATTCAAATCAACATGAACTGTGTTTTTTTTGCTGCATCGTTAGCATAGAAATAATACTTAATTACTTGGCCCTTGCAAGCTAATTATTGCAATGTTGAAAAAGAAGTTGGCTGATTGGTAACAGACTGAATATCTTAAAATGGATTGCCATGAAATTCTAAACACAAATACATTTTCACTTGGAGATTCAGGCAACTGACTTTGGTGATCCTCTGCTTTTCCTCATGAGGTTACATTTCTTACAATATTTTAATATTGTTTGTCATCCCATAATTCAGGTCAGGTCAATTGGTGTAAAGATTTGTATATTAAATATACACAGAACAAATTATATTATCATCAGCCTCAGACAGTTAAGTTAGCCTCAGACAAGCTAAACGATTGTGACAAGGTAAACTTTATACCAACTGAAATAAGCATTTAATCGTTGTCTTTCTTAAGCATTTTGCTTACATTTTTATAAAAAAGGGGGTTTCTTCCTTCACTTCTTTCATATTCTTCTGCTTTGTTATCATTACTCTCTTCTTTCAAATGAAATGTATCTAATATCTTGATGTGTGTAGTGTGTGTGTACAGGCGAATAGAGTTTGTTAGTATTTTAGCAGTGGGTAAACACTGCGTCCGGCCAAGAAAAGCTGTGGCTGTGGTGATGTTGTGCAATGTAATTAGAAGGAAGACAGGCCTCTGCCCAATGTAAAGCGGCTGGATTAATTTAGTGTGTATGAGTCCAAACGAGCCAAGTGGACTGGCACCGTCTCAACGGACCTGGGATCCCTCCTAAAGAAACACTGGAGAAGATGCCAGTGTGTGAGTGAGGCATGTGTGGAATGATGCTTTCACAAAGTGAGGGGATCAGTGTGATTTAGGAGGCTCCATCTGAGATCTTGATTATGGGGGACGATCAGTACATTTCCACCCCTTGCACTAAAAAGGTTTGTTACCTGGCAACCAAACAAACCAATCACACTGAATGGAAACATTGAAAATAGGAAGTCTTCTTTCTTTCTTTCTTTCTTTCTTTCTTTCTTTCTTTCTATCTCTCCCTCTCTGTCTCACCCACCCTCTGTTTCAGACCATAAAAGGCAGAGATGTTGTGTGATGGATGGCAGCGGAGCCTCTGACTGAACGGGGATCTGTGGTGCCACTCCACAGAGTCCCTGCAGTTTCTCCATTCAGCTCCATTCATAGATGACAGCACAGGGGGAACCTCCTCTCCTACTGAGCGAAAACACCACATCCTGCCTGCCAGCCCACCTCCCCTCCCCTCTACTCAAATCCAGACCTAGTAACGCTGCTGTATTTTTATGTTGTTCGATAAACTGCTCCCTGGCAACCAGACCAAAGGCAGCAGGAGGCCCGTGTCCAGAACAGTGCATCTATAATCAGCCCCATCCTTCATGGGGATGATAATACTTACTGATTATATGTGTGTACTTTTTCTCACAAAAACCAGGCATGAAGCAACATTTTTTAAATACAGGGCCACATTTTTGTTTTTGAACCTGAAAGCAAAAATAAGAAAAAGATTACCCTGAAGTGACTTTCTAAACTATACGATACTTGCTCGAATATAGGCTGGGACTGTCTTATGGCTAATAATCTCATAAAACCCTTAAATAAACAGGAATGGGATGTAAATTACAAAAATGTCCAAACGTGTTCAACTTCACAGACATTTGACTTGACAGCCACAATGTTTTCTCCACTCTGATCTCAGCATAGCAATACAAAGTCTTGCCCAAAGGATGTAATGAAGCATTTTACATTGCTCTTTATACATGAAAGAAACCGTACAGTCCATCCAAGTCCCCCCCCTTAACACTTCTATATGAAACAACATATAACACACAATAAATCTGACTGGGTTGAGTGCTGCTCAGTTGACAGCCTGCGTTTAAATGAGTTGAAAAGCCCGAACTTGACACAGCCAAGGGCAAACACACATCCACACAAACGCACATTTACAAATGTTGATGGAGCCGAGGTTTTAAGGTACTGGCAAAGTTAATAACGTTCCCTTTCCCTCCAGCTCTTCTTCCATCCACTCCCTCCTTCACGCATCAGTCTGTCTTTCCCTCTCTAACGAAACATCCCCCCACCACGGTATGCCTGTCCATCATCATGAATATAGACATTCCATATGTTTTATGTTATATTAACAGTATTCTGATTACATTTTCATTGCATGTATATTTAGTCCCTTTTTAGTGAGACAAGAATCAAAGGACGTACATCAACACTCCAGCTCCTCCTGCTGTGATAATATAATGACAAAGCTGTTGATTTAACATTTACCAATAGATATTGTTACAAAAAAGGTGCTGACACAATATGAATCTCTTGATGCTGTGCCATGTGACTCCATGTGGCTTGAACGCAGTCTGCGGCTGTGTCTCACCAGCGTGAGAGCTCAGGCAGCGGGCTCATCTGCCGCCAGGCGTGGTGAGACAACTTCCATATCCTCCTCTGTCGCCTGAGATCTCCTTTCTCACCCCACTAGCATAGCTACGCATGTGGTTTAGTGCCACACCACACAATTATCACCATCCCAGAATAAGTTCTTGATGCCCGCTGCTTTCAAATTTCGTTATCAGCTGCCAGGTTTGTACTGTGAGCCCGTATTTGTGCTGTTAAAACAGATTCCTTCACTGGTGAGGAAATAAATAGAGTGGATTAGTGCTAGAATATTTCAATAACAGTATACATCCTGTGTATGTCAGGAAATCAGCTGTCATGTTGCATAATATGGTTTTGATTTACAGAAGAACTTTGGCTTTGATTATCTTAAGTAGCATAGCATCACATCCTTCTTTTGCTTTCTTTTGGGGATTCAACAATCTCCCTGTCATCCGTGATATACAGATATAGCTGGGCCTTCTGTGGCAAACTCTCTCCCCCTCATTCAATATTGTCTTACCTACTTCAGGAGAGGATAGAAAAACCTTTTGGCTCAGGGTTTTTGATTTCCCTAAATCTGTCGGGAAGGAATTTTAATTTGTAGCTGGGCTCAAAAGAGTGTGAAGGAGAGCATGGAGGGAGAAACAGGTGCAATGGGGTAAAGTTCCTCTTCCCAGCTATGGAAACAGACATAATTGACCGTGCTGTGTTTTTTTTCCTGACACATACTTTAAAGTAACATTTGCCCTCAGAGCTCTTAAAAGAACAGATTTACTTCTTACTTCCTCTTTGCTCAATCCTCATCTCAGATTGCCTTACAGAAAGACGCTGAAGCTGACCACCCACAAGACAAGCAGATAGGTGTGCAAAAAAGTTAAAACAACCAAACACTGAACAAGACATTTTTAGGCAACAACCACACTGTGAAAGGTTGTGTGAAAAAGCTTGCAAAGCACCTCGGTAGAGACTAAGGTAGTCCCAACCTAAAGCATGCCCTGCATTATTGTCTATTTAACTCTAAATGGGAACATCATTTACAAAATGAAGTCATTTGGCTTTGTCTCCTGATCATCATAATGCTTGTGGAAAATGTCTCTACAATCTATCGAATATAGTTGACATTCCTGGAGCTGGAGCAATACAGCTAGCATTTGATAAATCGAAAGCACAAAGAGTTTACGATCTGTGGTGTATGACCCCTACTATTCAGCTCTTCCAATGCAGGCTCTCCTCACATGTAAAGGTTCTCTGGTTTGTCAAGCTGCAGGTCTCCTCGGTGAGTCCTCATGAGTGATGGTTTTATTAAGCTTCTACTTTGGCACATTGATGGAGGTGAAAAAAGAAAACACAGAGAGAGATCTAGATTTTCCTTATAAAAGAATTGAACACATGATTAAGGGCTATGAAAGAAGGTAAATCGTCCAAAGTAAAAACATACCTTTAGGGCAAGGGAACAACTTGTAATGCTAGCAGTGTAGCTAACCAGAGGAGTTAAGGGCCCATTCATACCCTGACCTTTTCTCCTTCTTCTCTCTTGTCATTCCCTCCCTTTAGTCGTTAACACAGAAAACAAAATCCAAAAATATTCAGAGTGGGAAAACATAAATGTAGGTATATGGAATTTTACTGCTGAATAGGGCTCACAGCAGACAAAGTGTTGGCTTCTTCGTTCTCAGAGAAATCCTTGTTTTATAGGCAAGACTGTGTTTGTATTCATTTGGGTTTATTTAAAACTTTCCAATCGGCCGACTAAATGTTTTAGGAAAAATTAAATCGCGCTGGGAAGCTGCTAACTATTGAGGGTGGGCCCAGTGTGAATGCTGCCTCTCTCTTTCACACTTAATATTGACAGACAAGTGGAAAGAGAGACACATAGAGTGGCACCTGACCTACCATACATTTGCACCCATTCACAGGCGACATCTTTAGTGTTACTTAACACTGTTGCAGAGGTGATATAGGAGAAATCCTGTCAAGTCTTGAAGAGTGGTAGGAAACATATGGACATCTTTTCATTAGAGACACACCAAATGTGACAATAACATTTTCTCAGGATAAAAATAATGTCTTATATTTAAATCCTCTCTGACCTACAGATGGCGCAAGATTACCAGTCATAATATGATATCTCTGCTTTGATCTTATGTGTGTGTGTTTGTGTGTGTGTCTGTGTCTGTGTGTGTGAGGATGTGTGTTGTGCCAATTACAGCGTCTGTAAAGGAAGTTGACTCACACAGGGAAAAACATTGACCCTACTTCTCCTTTCGCATAATAGCCTTTCATACACTTTCACGCACATAGGCTTATTGATCCCTTGCACACATCCCAATTGTGCGGTCGACAAAAATGATTTACCACTTTTTTGACGGCCAGTTGGAAGAAAACCTGAAAAGTAGAGCACAAATAATTGTTCAATTTAGGAGCTGATCGACTTAAAATTAAGTATACATTTATATTCACTAAAAATTGTTTAAAATAATGTTGGTTCTAGATTCCCTTTGAGTATGTGTGTTTGCTAATTTTCTTGGTAGTCTGTAAACTTCATTTCAAGGTGGGACAAAACATTAGAGGATGTCACCTTGGGCTCTGGGAAATTGAGTTGCAACCGTACTGAAAAAGTAGAAAACAGACAACTAAAGTACATTGTAAGGTGTTTCCATTTTCTAAATATAACACTGATCTTACA
>NC_136906.1:16169651-16197151 GCF_949606895.1 Notothenia rossii
ACACACACACACACACACACACACACACACACACACACACACACACACACACACGCACGCACGCACGCACGCACACACACACACACACACACACACACACACACACACACACACACACACACACACACACACACACACACACACACACACACACACACACACACACACATAAGCCGAATGGGAAATCCCCTTCACTACAGGTAAAACAGTATTGCTTTAGAAACTACAGGAACTATTACACTCTTAAGGGATCACATATCTGTGAGCTGAAGTAGTTCTTTTGCTAAAGGGCCTTATTTCAGTCTTAATTACTTTGGTGAGCCCCAGTCTAATCCAATCCAACCCATTCTGGAGGAGGAAGTAGTGAATAGCCTCATCTAGTCAAGTTAAAAAAGCACAGATTCCCAATAAAAACTTCATGGCTGTAATGCATCAAGCATATTTAAGAACTGCGTGACTAATCGCTGACGGCTTCATACAATCAGAAACTCTTGCTCAAGTCTGAGTCCTGCCAGGAGTACATCCCACCTGGGAATCATTCAGAGATCATGGAAATATAGCTCATCCTTTTGAACACAGCATATTTTTACACCCCCTTACCTTTACATCTGTCTTCTGCTATTAAATAGCACGAATGGAATGAGTAAAATCGTTTGGCTTTACACACTTTTGAGTGACCGGACCACCCAGTTGCCTCCCAGTTCATTCTCTCCAGAAAAAGAGATGCTAAATGGCGAATGCTGACCCACACATGAAGCCTTTTATCGGGGATCATCCCGTTGGAAGGACTTCTATTCACTCTGTTTTTATCCCATCTTCATCTGTAAGCAAAGGAGCCTAACACACCACTGTGATTCCTGTCTCCATCGCAGGCTATTCTGGGCTGAGGTTACCCAGGACACTTTGTGGCTTCACCCAAATTTAGCTGCCCACAGTATTCCTGAGTTAAATCATCTGTGTCTCTTATGCAAATAATAAATATTCATTAATGGTTCTTCCACAGTTCCTCAGATTCTTCGTCATTATTTTGTGTCAGCACTGTAATCTCTAAAAGGATTTTACCCTTCTGGACTTCTAGAAATAATCCTAAACTAATATTGACAAGTGCTAAAGAAGTACGCCTGCGGTGGTAGAATTGGACCAGAGGGCTGTGAAGAGGGTCGTGGTGCCAAGGCCAAACCGCGAGGCTACATAGAGAGGAGAGGGCGGCCAGTGGAACAACGGTGCATCAAAGACACCAAGTTGAACCACTAGCCTTGTCTCTGCTCCTCTCCACATCTCACTCTCATACCCTATTTTCAGAAAGACCAACATAAGAGCAAACAGCAAAGCCTCCATTATTGTTGTTATCATTTCCAAACAGCAATTTTCCAGGCCAAAATAAATGTAGGGGAAGCTGGAATACGATGTGTAGGCACGGGCATGCAGGGACACTTGCCTGTGTGTTTTGTCAAGCAGCACACACCTTTTCATAGATCTCCACGTATTTACTCATGCTGGTTTAGCTCAAGGAGAGTCATATTCTGTCAGTTTTACTGTATCCAGTGGGTCCAGATCCCCCTAGCTTCTCTGCCCAGTGCTGTGGCTCAGCTGGGGATGGACTTGGCCGGGCATTGCCACTCTGGGCGCTGGTCCCGTTGCCACATTGAGGTGATGAAGGAAGACTCTGTCCCCCTCGCCACCTCCACCCATGGCCACAGAGGTGAGGAGGCACCCAGGGGACACATTGGCAGCTGTCTGAGACTACATTCACACAGCTGACAAGAACAGGCTTGGCTGCACTCAAGGTGATGGTGCCAGGATGTCTTGCCCGCTGATGCCCACGGCTACCCTGCTCAGCTGTGAAGTGCTCCACAACCACTACAGTATACTCAGGTCTGCATTTCCCATCTGTATCTGTTCATGTTAGAGCTGTATGCATGTAGGTCTCTGCAAATGTGTGTCCAATTGTGTTGCTTTGCTTTGGGGTTAAGGATTAGAACGTGGTGACAAAGGTTACTGTTGTTTGGATGATATCAATTAAAAGGATAAGATCTGAACATATTCCAGTTTGTACTTGTTATATGAACACTTGAACATTTAAACCATTGGTAGTTCATCTTCCTAGTCTTAGCCGTACAGTTTCAGGATTTTACTCTGTCCAAACCAGGGGGCAACCTTTGGGTCTGCAAAGTGAAGTCAAAGTTGAAGTACATTAAACCTGCAACCTTCTTTATGGTCAGCAGGGGGAAACTCCATTGGTTGGAAAGAAAAAGTCAGTTTTTATAGAAGTCTATATGAAAATTACCCTACTCTTCACTTGATTTAATACCTCAGTAAAACATTGTCCTGACTTTCCCTCTATACTCACTTTACTGCTCTCTTAAACGCAGTCTCTCAAATCACCCCTGAATAGGGTCACATGTTTGTTTTGATAACACGGCAGAAAGGTTTCACTGTGCCAGCCTGCCCAGGTGCTGGTGAATGGGGAGCAGCAACAATGGGCCATCAACTGAATGGAGCATCAAAGCTGCCACTGATGATTTGATGACGATTGAGGGTCCAAGTATGAGGGTAGGGCCTCCTGCTTCAGAGAGCTGTTCGTGAGCGAAAGCACCATCATACAGATTCACCCTGCCTTTGATTTAATTATTTTGTTAAGTGCCATGGTGGCGCCGATGTCAGCTGCATCTCACTGATCATTGGGCATTAGGGACAAAGGGTTGTGTTAACCAGGTGTATTGTCCTGATTTTAATGGCAAACACAGGGAAGAGCTGACTGTGGGTCTTGGTTGAAATGTTACTTGAGAACAGAAGAGCTGTAGATAAAAACAAAAGAAAAATAAAGCTGGTTTATTTTCCTTTTTCTTTCAGACAGTAAACTAAACACTCAATCCAGGCACGGCCCACTTGACTACCGTAGCTTGCCACCTGTTTCGTGGGAAAGCAATGTTCAAGACAAGAGTTCCTAAATCCGAGGGGGGATAAAGAGAGAAAATAAATAAAAAAGAATGGAAAAGCATTTAGTTTGAGCACGCCGGGCGCATACCAAGGCTCAGCTCGCAGATTCCAAAGACAAGCTGATGGAAGTGAGCCAGGCCTCCTCACACGGGAGGGGAGGACGTATGAAAGAGTGGACAGAAGAAGATGGAGTAAGAGGGTAAAAGAGTACGAGAGGGGGGTTGCCTGTTGGAGGCATTAAAGAGATATTCTCTTTAATCAGAAACCTGCAGGACGCTGATGGACAAGGGACACTGAGTGATGGGGGGAGATGTTGAGAGGGGAGGCAGGGGGTGACAAAGATAAAGGGGAGTGTTTTTTGGAACACTACAGCTGGAATACCTCAAGACCCCCCACCCCTCACCCCAATAACCCCTACCTGCCTTCTGTTTGCCCTCATACCCCACCCCCATAAAAACGGCACTGTCTCCTGGCTTAAAAAAGATGAATGCAGCAGGTATACTCCATGAATTGTTGACCTCGGCCATGCACCGACAGGGCACTTTGACAGCAGCCAAGCAGGGCCCTGCATGGGAGGATTAATGGTTCAGGGAGATGCAATGAGACAACCACGCCACAAGTGGTTTGTCATGTTCTCTCTACAGTTTCTCCCACCATATCTTTATCCCACACACACACACACACACACACACACACACACACACACACACACACACACACACACACACACACACACACACACACACACACACACACACACACACACACACACACACACACACACACACACACACACACACACACACACACACACACACATACACACACACACACACACACACACACACACACACACACACACACACACACACACACACACACACACACACACACACATCACAGACCCGACTCCAGGATCCCAGACTCCGAGCTCTTAAACCAGACTCAGCGCATGTGTTGAGAACAAGTGAGCCTCTTTGTTCAATGACACCACCATCCTTCACTCCAGAGGTAACTCACTGACAGACTGTTCAGTCACCAGAAGAGAGATGGATGAAGACACTTTGTAACTTGAAGAGAGAGGGAGGTGGAAATGGATTGATATGACCGAGAGATAGCAGATAGTAAAAGAGGATACGTAATTATCAGTAAAGTGGCAACAAAAAAAACATGATAAGGAACAACATGGGAGAAGATAGAGGAAAGGGGGGCAAAACAGATCCAACATATATTTGAGTTAAGTTCAGGCCAGAGCAAAAAGGAGCTGCGTCGCTTTGAGACACAGTGGCATCACAGGCCAGATTACTGTCTCCACCGTCTCTCAGCTGGACCTCCCTGACAACCAATCCCCATCCGGGAAGCTTTGTAACCCAGGCCATGAGAGGGTGGGGTAGGGTCAGGGGTTACGAGTTTTAGGGCTGACAGACAAGAGAGATTGATGCCCGTTGACAAAACTTGAGCCATACTCGGTCTCAGCAGCAGCCCTGCCTGCTCCCCGGGGGCCAGAAGGGTGGATCAGAGACACAGATACAATCCCCCATCCCCTTCTCATCCCCAGGGAAACACACTTTGACTGCCCCCAACCAGCATACACTTAAATGCTATCCCACTTCCCTGTCCGGTCTTGTTTGATCATGTCCTTAACTGTAAGAGGAAGCAGCGAGGGCCTCAGTAAACGGAGAGCTTTGACATATATTTTGTTTCATCCAGTCGTGAATTCCTACAGGGACGCATGTGACATTACTGTATGTGTGTCCATCCGCTAGGGGAGAGCATGGTGCTGCTGGGAGAAAAATGTAGTCTAGTGGGTGGAGGTACTGCAGAGTTAAAGAAATGCGGCATTTATTCCCACAGATAGAGTTACATGGGGGAGCAATCCTGTGGACCAAAACAGGCTGTTAAACTCACAAATGGTCTTTGGCAGATATTGTTACACACAGCCTAACTGGCTCAAAGGGGGTTAGTAAAAAAGAATTGTCTGTTAGATTGTTGTACCTTTTGTAGAAAAGATGTGCAAGAAGAGCAGGACATGCAAGATCAGTAACTCTCTCCTCTCGTTACATGAAGTCATTCATATGGAACGTGAGAGGGCTCTCTCTGAAGAGAGAACGTGAGATGCTGGATCTACTGTTTGCATATATGTAGAAAGTTGTAACATTTTAACTGCAGAGGCGACAAAATAAATAGCGGTCTGTGTGTGTATGTGCACGTGTGTGTTTCTGTGCCCTCACACATGGTGAAGGTCTGAATGGATGCCAATGAAGAGTCTTCAAGTCTGTATATGCAGTCATAAAGGACACCGGTGTTACGCAACACGCCAATTTATTTTCACAAACTGTCCGACTATGTATTTGCAGGAAATAATTTACCTCTGATGCTTGATTTCTCTAACATACAGTATTAATATCTGTTATGAGTTAGCAACTAAATACATGTTTCAAAAAAGTCAGGAATATATTTCTCTTATAATTCTATCAAGAGATCATTCCACATTTGTATCTTTCATTAATAATATCAGTTCTAAAAGGTCCAGTGATAGATTAAGCTAGTTTAGTGATCTACATGTGGATGTGCAAGAAACAGTTCTTTAATTGTCTGTGAAATAAGAAAAATAATGAACAAGAGTTAAGTAAAAATATGCTTGAGGGATCTGTGTGTTGGATGCTTTTACAGGCATTTAGGCTTTATATGTTTATACACATGTGAGCAGTCACTGGCAACAAATGTAAAAACAGATATAAGTCTTCACAAAAATAAAAATACAAAACACTTAAAAAATATATATTTATCTCATCCAACTGGTAGATGTTTAAAGGAAAAGCTTGAATAACATAATAATAATAATAATAATAATAATAATAATAATAATAATAATAATAATAATAATAATAATAATAATAATAATAATAATAATAATAATACATTGTATTTTTATAGTGCTTTTCTCAAACCCAAAGACGCTTGGGGACATTTTGCAGCGTTGCAGGTTTGAACTAGCTCACCTTCCTCCATCTCTGTCTGCGCTCACCCATCAGAAGAACAAGGTGAGGATTTGGTGTAAACAGAGAATCACTGTCCGTTTGAAGCCAACCAGGAGGTCATGTTCATGGCCCCGTCCACTTCCACCCTGTTTCCTCCATTGATTGGAAGTGTTTATCACATTGGGGAGAGGTCAAGGAGGGGGTCAAGTCAGAGAGGGGCTAGTGGGCTTCCACCCAGCCGTCTGGCTTATGATACTGTCCAGAGCTTGCCCACAGACACAGAAACGTGTTGAGTAGGACTAAGTGGATTTCTCAGGTATCGTGGGAGAACATGTCTGTGATTAGTTGAGGAAAGATGGAAGGTTTTAAAGAACAAACATATTAGGAAATTCCACAAGAGGTTCCGAGTGATTTCAGTTTGTTTGCCCACTGGCTCAACAAACACCAATTTACACTAGAGTATGTACACTGCACCTGTCCTCAAATTACCATGAACCTGCCCATGTCCAACTCCTCCTCTGTCATTTGCATTGTCAGACGGTTTTCAGATCAGCAGCACACTCACATAAAGCTTTCATCTTCAGACAGAGGCCTAGTTCAGGGCCTTTCCCTGTGCCCCAGGCCTTGCCGTGGCTTATCCTGGGGCACAAAGACATCCTTCTCATGAATGACAGGGCTGGGACCTCCCCTGCCTCCCTATTTGACCCTCTTGTTGGCCTAATTGTGTGTAATGCCAGGGCCATGCCCCACCCAACCCCAGTAGGCCCCCGGGCGGCTGCAACGAAGCCCACGGCTGCAGAGGCCAATTATTTCCTTATTGTTGACACAGACAACCTGACAGTCTTCCTCCCACATAACTTCTGTCCTCCCGTGTAGTTTGGTGTCTCTCTTTTTCCCTCCCTCCCCAACTTTTTCAGGACCACCATAGTTGTTTCGGCCTGATGCAGTTATTTTCATGCTGTGTCTGCAGGATCCTCTCTGTTCTGCTCACGCTCTCTGCATACCAGCGGAGAGAGCTATTAACAATACGGCCTTAAGGCACGGCCGTGACGGGAGGGTGTGAGGGGGTTAAAGGTCACCTGCTGTAGAGCCAAAGTCATTTGTTTACTTCTTGACCAAGAAGGGCCTCATAGAAGCATGTATTTATATATTATTCATATTATTGTTATTATAATTAATATTATTATATCTAAAATAACACCAGTAAACGCGATCAATATTATAGAGAACGAAAGCTTTGATATGTTATGGCATTTATTTTACAGTACATTTTTCATCTACCATGTTTTAGTAAATGAGCTGTGAGGGACGCAGAAAAATACAAATAGACTTTAAATGACACAAGGAAATCTAAAATCCCACAAGAGGGACAAAACATCCACAAGACATCCAAAACGTCCACCAAGAGTCAACAAATAACCAAAAGCAGACTTTAAACGTGAAGAGGCTAAATGACCCCAAGAAGACACTAAACAACCACAAAAAGGCATACAAAATACAACAAGGGGCATCTTAACAACTACAAAGAGCTAAAGAGACACAAAACAATCACAAAGAAATGTAAAATAAATAATCACAAGAAAATATAAAAAAATAAAACATCATGGAGACACAAACAAACACAAGGTGACCTGAAATGACCCCTGGGAGTTGCATTTATTAAGCATTCTTTTATTTCATTGGTGTGACTATTAATAATGTGCTGTACATTATTTTCACGAAACTGGGATGTTTTTGTTAACAAATGACTTCCCCCTTCCTCAATTTAAAAGTCTCTGAAGACAATAGAAGTGATAAAAACAAGACCTGCTGTGACAAAACATCACTGCGCGCTATATAAACAGTGTGGGGTCAAGGGCGGCAAACTATAAATTGAGGCCCTTTCTCATCCTGAGCCATGCATGGATGCCAGCCAAAGTGTTAGAAGAAGATGAGACTGTGATTGTATTTGTGTGTGTGTGTGTGTGTGTGTGTGTGTGTGTGTGTGTGTGTGTGTGTGTGTGTGTGTGTGTGTGTGTGTGTGTGTGTGTGTGTGTGTGTGTGTGTGTGTGTGTGTGTGTGTGTGTGTGTGTGTGTGTGTGTGTGTGTGTGTCAGCTATAATCTGGCCCTTTTTGCAAGCTGTCAGCTATCGCACTGGAGAAGGGACACAAAAGAGAACTTCACCATCACACTGAGAATAAGGGGGGTCTGCCAAGCACCCAGAGGGAGGGTTAGTATGTGTTTGTGTGCACACAGAAATGTGAGTGCATAGCTCTTGGAAAACTTCCTTCCCAGGTAAGCAGCATCACCTTTACATTAACTGTACCTCTGTGATCATATCTGTCCTCTTGTCCTCAGTCTTTTTGACCTGTTACAACCTCTACTGTCAGACCAAGATGGTATGTGTGTGTGTATATGTGTGTTTGGCAAAGTGTGTGTTTTATCTGGTTTGATCTCTCTCTCTCCAGCCTAGAATATTCATTGCACTTCTCACCATACCCCTCATGTGACAGTTATTGTTCTACTGGGATACAAGTCCCACCAGGTGTGTATGATGTGTGTGACAGACAGATGATTTAGTACCACAGGTCTGTGCTTTTTAACGAGTTAGAGGACCCTGCGCAGACGGATGGATAAGTTGGACCCATGGGAGCCATACAGGCTCCTATAGAGGCCGCCCTGACTCCGCCCAAGAGACAGTGCTACAACCGGGATGTCGGTCCACGCTAGTGTGAGCTGGGGCCGGTCTGTGCTGTGACGAATGGGACACCTGAGCCACACTGTAACACCACCAGCGTGGTGGGTCCCCCTAATCACTCTGGCTGCCCAACTTCCAGTATCAGGTTTCAGATTCCAGGGGGTGTGATCGTGGAGCTCTGGCCCAGTGGGGCTGAGGTGTCTGGTTTGCTTTAGCAACAAACATTTACTGACACTTCTGCACATACCACTCAATGCCCTTCAATGTTCCTACACAAACCCCAAAAACACACAGATGAGCAAATGAACACGTGTTTAGCACATGCAAACAACACATGCATCTCACACCAAAGGCTGCTGAGACTTGTCACTGAAACTGTCATGAAGTTACAGGGCCAATCACTGCCAACCTAGATTGGATCGGGATCACCGTTTACAACACTATGTATCACCCAGCAGATGGTAGTCAACCGGAATGTTGTGAAATATGAGCACTTATGCGCTAGATGATGCTGCTTTAATATAGTGGAATATATGGAGAGAATGGTGAGGCATGTGGCACAGTGGGTAGTGCGTAGGTGTTCGGATCAGGGGGGTCACAGGTTCAAACCCCACTGCAGTCAGCATGTCATTGTGTCGCTGGGCAAGACACTTCACCCCAAATTGCTCCTGTGGGGATCAGTATTGAGTATGTAAGTTGCTTTGGATAAAAGCGTCTAACATGTAATACCAGCTGTCCCGCTCTATTTAAATGTACGGGTCACTCTGAAGACCCATGCAAAAAAACACTTTTAGGAAGTATCACTTCATCAGTGAAATGGTCAGTGAATAAACACTAATCTAAAGTTGTCAGTTGTAAGATTGTGCTTTAAAGAGAAGGGGGTGGGGGTCGGATATGGGGGCAGAAATCAATGCTTGGTGATACAGTGCTCTGTTGACATAAACGCAAACTATCAGTTTACCATGTCAATTAAATATCTAATAGCTTGCGCGGAGCAGATGGTCTGAGGTGAAACATGCCCTCCTGCCCCCTCTCTTTGGGTTTTATTTTTGGATCAGCTGGAGGAGGTGGGGTGACAAGGAGGCAGAGGACGGTCTCTGTGCCCAGGACTAAAGCCTTCCTGTTTGGGCACATGAGACCCACTCCTCCCCTCATCTTTGCCGACAACCACCACATCCATATTTAGGTGATGGGAAAACTATGCAGGGAGATATTTCAGTAAACTGTGTGTCAATAGTGATCCGTGCCAAACAAAACTTTATCTGCACTTGTTTCTCTCCTTAATCGCTCATCTAAACAAGCTTGAGGGTTGGTGGGAAAGGAGGAAGAAGGGCAAGGGGGTGGGAGGTGGAAAGGTGAGGAGGCAAGAAAGGGGGATTGGACGGGGATTTGCCAAAATGAATGCATGAATGCCGTCTTTGACTGACTGGCATCTTTGAAGTGAGCTATAATTGCGAGCCTCTTGTCCAGCAGTGGAGCCTGTGGCAAGCCGGGCTCTGGCCGAGCTGAGATGTCTGGCTGCAGCACTGAGGAAACGTCATAGCTTAACAATAAACAAAGTCACAGGGCCTCAATTTAGCGTGATACATGCTTTGGTGGCAGCAAAGTGGAAAAACACAAAAGAAAAGCAGTTATTGCTTTATTTGTTGAAATGTGGAGAAATCTGCCTGTGTTTATCCTTCCACTGCAGAACTATTGCTCTGATAGGAAACCAATGCAGTTCCACATTAGGTGAACCACTTAGAAATCCCCCCTGACTAAAAAAATGACGGCATGTATTACAAGGTAAGTACCAAAGCCCTATGACGGCTGAAGAGGATCCTCACAAAGCTCCTTTCACAGCAGTACACATCCAGCCATTAGGTAACACTTGAGCCCTCAGCCCTCTGAGAACAGCACTACCTGTGTTTAATGTACTCGCTACTCTCTGAGAACGCACTAAATGTATAAGCATGTGTTTATGTGTTCTTGCATGTACATCTACATGGGTATACATAAGCATCAGGGGCAGGGGGGTGAATCGGGGGTCCTGAGACATGAGAGCCGGACGTGGTGGGGTAAAACTCTTTCAGACCGCAGTGATGTTTTTTCCACCAGGGGGGAAGTGTGACAGGGTTACTTGGGCCGTGATTAATACACAGCTCCTTGAAGTCTTATTTATAAAATAAACCTACCAAACCCCATGATTATTAGACACAGCTCCCTGAAGAATACCTTAAACAATGCACCTTTCAGCTTCACCTTTTAAAACTCTTTTTTTTGCCATGGGTGTGTTTTGCGGGCCTTTTTTTTTAAGTTCCTCTGCAGCACTTTGGGAAAAACCCAACGTGCAACTGCCATACAATACCCCTCGGTGTGTTCATATGTAACTTTGTACTACTTTTTCTAAAACTGTAAGAGTAAACGGAACAGGGATCAGTTTGGTGTTGGGGGAGCAGAAATGTACTTGTCGGGGCAGAGCTCAACATTGCTGCTAGGCGTTTCTTGTCCTTTGTTTAATTTTCTAATGATCAGGATTCTCGACAGCTCAGGTAGTGTGATGAGAAGACGGAAAGGCTGATCACTTTGAAGCAGCCATTTGATGTTTTCCTGAATTCGGGCACTGTGCCAAACATGCATTCCAGGTCCTGCAGATCCCTCTTTGAGTAGTGGGTCTTTTTACAGCCCTGAGAAATGTAGGCTGGATCCCATCAAAGCTCGTTCAATGTGTATACAGTACCAACACTTATATGTGTTTATTGTCAGATTCTGTCAAGAAAAACCAAATTTCAGTCCCTGAACTTTCTAGCATTTATCCCTCAGCATCAAAGCAATATCAGTACATAACCCTCAACTTAACGTACCAATATCCTTAATGTTTGCAATCCTGGCCGCCTATACGTTTTCATATCAACAGTACATCTGGTCTCTTTTGCAAAATGCACCCTCTCTCTGCAGATTCCCTCCTTGCATGCAAACCCCTGCTGTTGACTGGAGGAATCCAGGCCCAGGTGGGGGGCTGGCTAGGGAACCTGGCAACCATCCAAAGGCTCACTCCCCCCCCCCCCCCCCCCCCACACACACACACCACCACCACGACCACCAGTCACACACACAACCCTCTCCTCAGAGTACACACACCTGTGCCCTGGACTGGGCCTCTCTCGGCTGCCAGTCTGAACCCCAGGAACCCCAGAGTTGTTCTGCTGTTTGATCCAAAGAAATCTGAGATTTTCATTCATATGCAGGTGCTACACTCAAAACACAGACCTGTACAAATGGTTAAACACATTCACATACATGTAAATACTGTGCATGCATGCTTTGGACTCATACTACAGATTCCCAGCTTTAATCTGCAGGTTTTAATAAATGTTCCTTAATGACGATTTGTTGAACTTGATTTAGAAAGGGCAACCAACAAATTGGCAGGGATGAATGAGAGTGACATCTAATACTCACCTTTCAGTAAGGTCATCATGAAAAAGATATCCTGTGATGTGAAGTCATCTGCTACAAGGCATTTTACAGAAGCTGTTCATCCGGTCACAACACTTTTATTCTGTGTAATCAAACAGATTACAAAAGCACACATAGGTGGTGATGTCGATCAAAAACTGTTAATATCAGAATCCAACTGACTAATATTAAATCCAGAGGGTCAAGGAATTGTCTTCAACCTGTTTCACCTGGCGTTGCTGCCTTGGGTTTTTTGTTTTGTGTATAATTAAGCACACATAGAGTTCAAACACATCAGCTGCATCCAGGTAGCTCTGACATCACTTCTCCTGATTGGTTATTGCTTTAGACAATTTGTTTTTCTAGAACAAAATAGTAAGTTATGTTGTCATTGTTCATTTGACAGAAACACTTTTCTAGGGCCTTCTGTCAGTGTGCCAGCTCATTTGGGCTACACACACCTGCTTTTATATTTTGAAGCAATCATCACAATTCTGCTTGCATATTCAAATGACAATGTAAAACATCTGCAAATCACAGTGGATGCAGAACAATATGAAGAATGCTACAGATACACACAAACACATGCACTTTCATGGCAGTGCTGCATGTGTGCACAGAAACATGGACCCAAACGTGTTCCACCTGATTCAATTTTTCACGCCTTCTTTGATGCAACCCACATCCTGTCGGTGTTGGCAGGGCGGGGTGAAGTTAAGGATTAGTGAGGTGGTCTGTAAGCAGAACAAAATGTAGTGAATGCCCCTTCTCACCTCTATCCCTCCCCATATCATAGAACAAGGTTCACCTTCCCACTCCTGCCGGCCGACCCATATTGAAGGGCTGAAATTACAGAAGAGCAGGATCCAAATCTCCCTCCATTCTCCACACATGCCAGACATAGGGGAGGAAAGAATAACAGGCTTTACCGCCTCTAGCCAGCCTTATATTCTCTGCCCAGGACTATGGCTCAGCCCCACCAACAGATAATCATTACAGCTCCAAAAGACATGTAGGAAAGGAGAAAAGCCAAAAGAGGGGGAGAAAGAAAGAGAGAGAAATGATACCGCACTGATTTAAGGTGGGAGGACAGTAACAAGGAACTGCACACAGAGAGAATAGCAAAGGCAGGAGTGGGAGTCTAATAAATGAAAACAAGTGGAAAGTTTCAGAGAGATCTGGATGAAATGGAGTGCTAAGGAGACTATGATATAGTGGATGTGTTGTTTATTACAAGAATGGAGGAGTACCCACCCACAAATGAGAAAATAGTTAGAGAAGAAAAATTAAATAGAGACAGTCTTAACGAGGAGAAAGAGAGGGACAAGTAATATAGAGGCAACAGATAAGAAAGGCAATAGAAATACAGATTGACCGTAATATGAAACACAGGGGTAGAAAAGTAGAACATCATGACAGAAGACAGACCTGGATCAAATCCAAGTCAAATGAAAAACACACTTAGGCTGCATGCTGATCCCACACACCTAGTCCGTCTCTGGGTCTCTTTCATCTGCAGCTCTGAAGCAACAGCCAGCACACAGGAAAATTGTTCAGGTCATAAAAGTGTGGAGGGGTAGTTCCCCAAGTTATCCTCAGCTGGCAGACAATGTGCAGACAGATATAGGGCCTGCGTGTTCTGGGCGAAGATGTCATACCTGGATGGAAAGCGAGCGGAGACAAGATGACAAGAACATGGCGAAAATAGAATGAAGCAAAAGACCCATGACAGCAGAACATATTGGCTTAGGAAAGACCAGGGTTTATTCAAGATTAATGAGCACATCAATATGCCCTGATACAGAGGAAAACAAAAGGTTTACATTTGAATAATAAATTACATAGCGCTTTGAATGAGGGCAGTATCTTTACATCTTATTTGTAATCTTAAAGTCATTAACAACCACTACCAGAAACCCATGTTTTTTCTATCAAGCAAAGTATACTATATATTCATATTCTTTCCTTAAATTAATGCAATATAGAAAATAAAAAGACTAAAGTAAAAAGTCCTCCTTTTATAATATCACTTTAACATGGAAGTATTGTTAAGAAAATGTTAGACGTACGCATAGTAAAAGCAGTTATTTTGCATATTTGTTTTTTGCCAAACATTATCCGTAAAGTTGAATATATATAAATATTGAAAGTTGGCCCTTCCTTCTCAGCTCAGCGAGGGCTACGATACTCAGCAATTGAAGGCAAGCCTCAGATTCACTCTCGCCTTGGAACATGTTTTTGTTCTTTGGGCACGGTGTCTGCCATTGATATGCCAGCAATCTGGCACCTGGGAGTTTATATTTAGGATGCCACCCAAATATCCCCAAACACAGTAAAATATAGTATTATTATATTATAAGGTATTTCATCCAATAAAGAGACTTTGCACACTTATAGTGGTACATAAATGAGGATTGAATGGGATGCATTTTATGAGTCTAAACATTGTTTTTTTGGGGCGGTTAACTCCTACTCACTGAATAACTTTTCCTTTGAATAAATGTTTACTTGTAAAAAAAAATATGCAATATTTCCCTTTCAGACTGCAACTGCATTAACACATACTCTAGAAACTAATTTGTACTTAAATATGGTTCAATGTAAGTAGTTGCATTGTTTTTGGATACGTACGCGCCAACAAAGTAACCTTTTAGCCTCCTGTGTGCTGTCATCACAAAACAATCTATCTCATTTTGTAAATATGATGCACCACCTGCAGACATCTCCACCAGGCTTATGTAATGTCTACAGCAGCACGTTTGTACTCTGTGTGATGAGAGAGAGAGAGAGAGTAAACATGAGTGTAGAGGTGGCTCAAGGCTGTAGCGTGAGTCCAGAGATGTGTTTTTGTGATGTTATCTTGATAGCCGTAAACAATTCTTACTCAGAACAGACCGGCAGAGACACTGCAACGCGCTGATTGTAAACTAAAACAGACTACGACCCTGAGAAATCAGTCTTTCACTTTGTATTTGTTTTGCTGATGTTTGTCACTATTTTGTTTCATTGCTTTCATCTGCCTCTTATTCTCTCACTCACTTGCTTTCTGTGTCATCTTCATCAACTTTTCTCAATATGCTACACACTACTTGTATCTTCTGTAGATGTTATCGCACATATCACATTCCCTCTTCTTCTTGTCTTTCTCCTGTGTTCAGCATGTCTTTCTGTGTTGGTCACAGCTCACTGCCGCTCCATCACACGCACTCCCTCGGTCCCTGGCGTCCTTTTGGTGAAAAGATACCAGCTTTTGCCCAGGAGATTGTATGTTGTGTGATGGTAGTCCACTACACAACATACAATCTACTGTTGATGAAATGATGATTTTGAATGTACTCCTGAGTCTTTGTCAAAGCAGGTTTGTATTCTTTTGATTGTATGACTAGCATATGAATTGGAAGGAGCTAAACCCTTGTCATACACTATAATGCATCCACAGCATTCTAATGGCTTGTTGCAGCCAGAACGGGGATACATTGAAGAAGCTCTGCTAAACATCAACCCAGACCGCCACAATTAAATATCATCCGCCACAAATGGATCTCATTTTTTTTTTTTTTTTTTTTTTTTAAAATATAAATGTTGGTGGTCTAATGGATAGTGAGGTGGGCTGATGATCGGAAGGTTGCGAGTTAAAATCCCGCCTGGAACACCAACACTAGTGTGCCCTTGAGTAAGGCACTTACTCCAGGGAGAATGTCCCTGTAATTGGTCATTGTAAGTTGCTTTGGAATAAGGCGTCTGCTAAATGCCTACATTGTAAATGATATTTCTGGGAGAATAAACCCCACAGACCCTCAACTCCGGTGTGTCTCACTCATTAACAACGCAACACAGAGCAACAAGAACGTTGAAGTGTCCATGAACTCACATGTATTTTCTTATTTGAGGGGGGGTGGATGCGAGGGCCACCCGAATAGGTTAAGGGGCCTTTGGCTTTTCTTGCCAGGGTGTTGCGGTGCCCCCACAAATAGAATCAAATTCTGTGGGAAACACTGCATCTTCATCTTAAAAATGTGCTGTTTATATTTTATACTTTAAATGTATTGTCTATAATCCTCTACAAGTGTTTTTTAGATGATTCAAACACAAACATAAGAAACAAACACATTCCTTCTTTTAGCTGAGCTTTCACAATTCACAATGTTAATTTCTGTGAGCAGACGGCTTAACCGACAACACGTCTGCACAGGTCTGCCCTCTGAATTTAATGAACGATTCAGACACAATTAATATTTCCTCCCCAGATGTTCCGATTAAGTAATTTATGGAAATGCCCTCTTCAACCCTGTGTGTGTCATATCTGTGTGTGAGATCCATCTGTACAGTGTATGTGGGTTTGCAATTGGTACGTGTTGACTAATATCTTGGAGCACATTGGGATACGGCAGCAGGTTTCTGCACAGTAATGACATTCCTCAGTGTGTCTGTTTTCCTCCTGTGCCTTATAGTTTTTTAGGCCTCAACTTCCTTTACTTTCAAACTGTTACGATGAGCTGTAAAAGCATCAGGAACGAGAGACTCCTGAATATTGCATTTGTCCTTTCGAAAAGAAGTAAGAAAACACTCTTTTTCTTTGAGCACCTGGAAAACAATAACTGCAGTGTGGTGGATATATAATATTCCTGAGAGTGCAAGTTGAACCAACATTGGGTTCTGTTACACAACAGTAGTTTCTGACTGGGACGATTTTCAATAGCATCACAAAGAAATGAATTAGAGAACGTTTTTACCAAAGTAGCATAAGAGAAAGCAAGCAACGAACACATGAGGGGGGGGAGAGGATATCATGTAATGTGACTGGTAAAGGGATAAAAGAAGGAACTGTGGGAGGAAGCAGGGCATGAGAAGAGAACAGGGGTGTAGAAAAGAGTGTGTGTGCGGATGTTGTAGACGGTAATGCTATACCTCCTCTGTGTTTTGACATTTGAAGACTAATGGAAGTTGGTTTATACCTACAAAAAGCCAGACGATTATTAAGCCTCTTTTCTAGACGTAAATAAAAGGCATAGAAGCATCATTTTCACATGATGACACCGGTGCCTTTGTACTTGATATCCCTGGCAATTTTCTCAAAGTATCACCACAAATATCTTTCTAATTTGTTCATGTACACTTTATTTCCTCCATTGCATCCCCTTGTGATAAAAAGTATGTGAGAAAAGCAACTCCATGTAGGAGCCTGCCATGTTATCTTCAGTATTTGGCCAAATAAGAGACAGACAGAGGAGGAAAATGCTGTCTGCATATTTTGGATACAGAAAGTGCAGGGGGGATAGAAAGAGAGAGAGAGAGAGAGCTCAAAGATTTGTGGGATTGAAATGAGAAAAACATATGCAACCATTCCCAACAATGTGTACTCTGTGTGAGTGTGACCTTGAGCGACCCTGAGACGGATAAGGTAGAACCCAAATATATTTTGACTTTGAATTGTGTGTTCACAAAGAACCACATCACTCACTTCTCTATTGTAAAATAAGTGTCTCAAGGTAATGGTCAGACAAATCCTCACAATGAAGCCTGTATACAGAATTATTCTTCCAAAATGAGCGCATTTTTCCAATCTGCCAGCTCTTTTTGTATGCTTTTGTTAGGTTTGGGCACAACACATTCTTAATTGAAGTTAGGGTTAGGATATGATATGAACATAACCACGTTGTTTTATGCCTACAACTAACCAAACCTTAACCAAGCGTCACATTAGAAAACACTCCAATGTGCCGTTTTAAAGGGCCTGGCCAAACAATGTCTCTTGCTCTTCACTACAAGAGACTTGTGTTCATGATCAAAAGGAAATAACTTGATGGTTGTATTAAAATGGGATTAGAAACATCAGACTCCTGTGTGAAAATCAAAGTCACTGCTTTGATGATCCCTCTTCTCCTCTTCGTCATGAGAATGTGACACTTCAATGTCATGCTTCTACCTATAATGCTTTCACAATTCAAATGGCTGCTAGAGGTGTTTATCAGCTAAACATAAAAATAGTGCGTTGTCTTTTAACGCAATTTTTCTTGTGTGGATACAATATTTTTCTGGCATTTTGTTTATCCCAGTTTGAACCGTGATACACCTGTCCCAGGAATGTTGTATGATTTCCTGTTCCATTTGTGGTATTCATCTTTTCATAATATTTTGAAGGGTTATTAAAGATTGAGGAACTGTCTCTTGTCCTTCAATCCGTTGGGATTGGCCAGCATCATCCTCCCCATCTTTTCCACTTTGTACTACACAAAGACTCCTTTTGTGCTCTTCCTTAAAGTAGCTGTTACACCTTAACACAAACCCAAAAACCAGTCAAGTCTGATTTCATTCATCTAGAGCTGATAAAGTCTTGGAGTCCAGTGCCATCTCTCAGATATGGTTGCTGTGGTTGTTGCCTGACGACATCTCTGTTATGGTCATGTTTAGAGATTAGCCAGGTACTATCTTGTTTGTATAGTCTCTGGGATAGGTGATAGAGTGTGACTTCATGGGGGATTTGTATAGTTTTTTCAGGGTCTTGTTACAACTCACCTAGCCATTACATTGCTACTTTGTGAGCTCAGCCACTTTTACATAAGGGTAATGTCAGGAAAGGGTTAGCTTCATGACATTTCTTTTAACAGTTTGTTTGTTCTATTCAGCTCCCAATCCTATCACCATAGTGCCGTCTACTCTTCCTGAGATCATAGGTTGAACTTTAAACGCCAGAATATAAAAGTCAATCCTCAGATTTACCTCTCAATTAACCTCCACACTTTGCAACCTATTTTTCCCTCTTTCCGTGTGACCTTCTCACCCCTTCCCCTGTTTTTATATCCCAGCCCCCCTCTTCCAAACACAGGAAACCTGTGCTGGAAAACCCAGCTTGTGTGTCACTCCACTTTAAAGTGAGAGTATCAAGCAGGAAAATAAATATGGGATGGAGAAAGTAGCAGCAGAACAAAGTAAAACAAAATTGGCGTGGCTGCATAGCCAGGTTCTGGCTGATGTCCATATTGATAGAGAGGCTTAAGCCCAGGCTAGCGTTTCAAAAAAGCCGCCTCTGATGCTATCACATGCTATCGCTATGCTATTAGACTGCCCGGGTTATGATGGCTGCTTTGATTACGTTGCACAGGGTTTAAGGCAGCACTCTTGTATTTCCTATCCCTCGCTGAGTAATCATTTAGAAAGCTCAAAAGGATTAGTGTGTGCCCACCAAGGCGACAATTGTGTGTTTGAATTACTCTCCATGCTCTTGTCCATTTTTCCATGCTCTTTGATTTGATTCCAACATACCCAGTTTTCCCTCTCTTTACACCGGTCACCGATCACTCACCTGACTAATCCTGCAAAGCTGACACAATAATTTGTCTGACAGAGACGCACTTAGCCAGTGAGCTCTGTAGTGTGTCACTGCTTTGCCTGCTACAAGGAGGGCACCAACAGATGATCAGAAAGCATTTTAAAATCTTCTCTCACAAGTGGTGCATTGTGGGACGCAGGCTGTCAAATGTTGGAACTGATTACATAAAGGTGTACATCCCTCCTTTAATCACACATCAAAGACTCAACATTCTCATGGTGACAAGCTAGCCCATCCCATCTTGTACACTTTGAAGTGGTATCACACACTGTCACACAAGCACTACTTTGTCTCTACACATGAACCAACGCACACACAGACAATTTAAGTGGCTCATATCAACAGCGCAACCATTCTTCAGTGTGTAAACTGATATCAGTAAGAACAACTTAAAAAGCCAAACATAGGTGGGCAAGCGTATAGATGAAAGTACATTTCCCAACAAGTCTTAACAGCTTTGTTCTAGAAAGATCCTGAGTGGAGATTTATCTGGAGGAATGTAGGGGGGAATCGCAGCCTGCATATTAAGCAGCCTGGCAAGGGGAAAATACGATACAGAGGACAGATATGTTGAGGTGGCGGGGGGCGTTTAACATTCCTATAAAGTTGCTGTGGGGACAGGCCAGGCTGTGTTCCACGACCGTGTCCACGTGTTGACAGCTTTACGCCTGTGGTCCTGTACTTTCACTGCTGCTTTAGATAAAACCAAAGCTTTGGACGGGTATCGCTGGCTGTATAAACTGAGAGAAAAGCTAGCCTGGACTGAAGATCAATTCGAAACGCTTTAGGGTGTATCTGTTAGATGAGAATAGGAAGATATCCTTTTGTCTGAATAATGTCAATAAATGTCTGCATGTCTCCACCGTCAACAGGTGCTCGGTCTGAAATCCAAACAAAAACCTCAGACTTCAGATGGTCACGCTGGTTGAGTTTGTCAACCTGAGGCCCTCCCTCTTAACCCCAGTTAAAAAAGCACACAGCTTGTCTTTCCTCAGTCCACCTCTTGGCTCTCAATCACAGAAGAGGAAACACTGTTGGTTTGTGGTTCGTATCATGGAGTTTATAAGGTTATGGGGTCAATTCACCCAAATGACATTGAAGAATGTTCTCGCTTCTTCGCAGTATATGTTGTTTTGTGTTGTTTTTTTTACTTAAAATGTGACATATATACGTATATTGTATATTGTATATGCTTTTTTTATACAGATTTCCATGAACGTTGTACTGAGGATAATCTCTAGTGCCCAGTAATTCAAAGGTAACATTTGCCCTTCCACATCTTTAGTTTGTAAAAGTTTGTTGTAACATTTAGGTCGCCAAAAAGTTATTTTTCAGTGTTCGGTTGCACTTTGTGGCTAAATCAGTCATTCCAACCTGCGGTCATGACACATCATTGCTTAAAAATAAAGAACTTTGTTGAATGATGTCACATTGTTTTTCCCTTTACTAAAAGTTAAAATGTCCAACAAATATACAATATGCAGCATTTGTAGGATGTGCCTAAGTTGCTGGGTTGCAGTGTAAATACAGCTTACTATCCTTGTCAGAAAGGACCATTGAAGATGGTGGTAGTAGTTTATTATTGAGCTAAAGTGTAAATACACTGTGATGGTGTTTGTTGGCTGTTCCCCAACATGTGCTGAGCATTCTGGTCTGCTCAGTCCTCCACCAACCTCTTCCTCTCCCTCGGTCTATTCCCACCCCTCGTCCCACTCACACAGCGTCACAGTGGAACCATCCGCCCCAGCACCGGCTTTGATGACAGTATTAAGTGTTTCTAAGTGTAGCTCTCATAAGTGAAGCTCCCTGTTTGCCTCGTTCCTGTTGATATGCAGCAATAGAGGTGGCATTCTGCAGCTCACAGGTGTTAACTTTATACGTGTGAAGTAGTCTCTTTTAAATCTGATCATGGTATGGATTGAAAAGCAAGCATGCACAAACCCAAGGAAAATATAAGTGCACTGAATCTATGTTTCTCCAAGAGCCAGCTGACAAACTAATATACATCTGGTGAACTTGAGCGGGCTACTTTTAGGCGGAGGAGAAAACATTCATTTAGTCCCACTTATAGGGTGTGAAGGATATGCAGTTGAGTTTACAGTAGTTTTTTATGTTCACACTTCATTTAAGATGTGCCTGAATTAGCTTAAACCAGGCAAACAAATTGTCCTTCAGTCAGTTTCAACACAGTGTCTTCTCTCCCGCCCTCCCTCACTCCCTCCCATCTTTTCACTAGAGCTTCTCAAGCAGGAGAGCTGCACAGCGAGTGGATTTCAAAAGCGACAGTCTGATAGGGCTCTTTATATGAAAGACATAGCTCCAGTGTTCCCTTAATGGCTGGTTTCTTCAATGAGCACTTCTCAGAATACCCTCCCTTGACTCCTATCTCGTTTGATAATGAAACATTTTGTCACGCAGAAGTGGTTCTTTCTTCTTCTGTAGGGTGAATGAAGAGGTACATTCTGAACTTAAAGTATCTTTTATATAACGGCAAGTTAACAAAAGCACAATAAAGAAATATCAAATTCAAGAATCTGTAATATTAACATTTTACCACAATGTTTTTTTTGTATTTGCAACAATGTGCATTGAGTTTTTTATTATTCACTGAGTTCCAGTCATGCCACCATGCAAGACGAGTGTGTTCGTTTTATTTTCAAAAATAACAATGAGTTTGCTTGCATGATGTACTCAGTGCAGGGCTCAGATATTTGAGTATAAATGGCGTGAAAAAAAGAAGTTGTGCCAGACAGGAATGTCCTTCTCAAGGGCATCTGTTGGACGATGCCCAGCATGCCGTGATGGGTGTTAAAATGTGTTGGAGGGCCGCCAAAAGCAGGATGAAAAAAGAAGGGGAACTGAAAGAGTGAAATGGAGTGAGAGAATATTTCCAAGGAGACACTGTTCGCTTCTTCTCCCTGCTCTATTGACTAGCAAAAGAAAACAAGACAAAGACAGGAAGAAATGATTGACAGATCAATGAGGCAACAGGTTGATACAGAAATAATGTAAATTGAAAAATACGGCTTGAAAATGAAACAAGGGAGAAAAGATAGTTCAGCCGTAGAAGGATACGAGGGAGGAAACTAACAAAGAGGATATCTGATTGGCTGGAGGCAGAAGGGGACAGAGGAGGCGAGAGAAACAGAAGAAGGGAAGGTCATTTCACACTTCTCATTAGCATGATAGTCTTTCTTTACTTTGATCCATTAGACCTCTGCGACATAAACTAACGTTGCCAATACGCTACAGTATAGGGAGAGGAAGCACAAATCTGCGCTAACTTCCCTTTTCTCAATCCTTGCATCATACTGAATGTCCCTTTTCCTCTTTCCCTTGTATTTTAGATTGTAAACAGAAACATTTGTTTTACACAATGAAACCCCGAAGCAACTGGCAGCTATTCAGAGCGACCATCACCTGGATATTGTAGACATAAAAACGTACCGCTCAGGAATGGAATCTGAGAAAATGACCTTATAAAAAATAACATGCCAGACAGGCTTTCAACAGCTCCTTCTCACTTCTCAAAGTGAAACCCTGCAATGCCACAGCAGAGAAAAAAGCGATTGAAAAGGTATGTCAGGTATTGTGGAGGGATTCTGTCTATGTGTGCCAGTGTGGAAGCCCAGTATGTCTGCACAGCTGTGCATCTATATGAATGTTGGTCAGCCGTATGCAGCCAGCAGAGCCGCCTTGCTGCCTTGTTTGTTTCGCAACAGGAGCCGCTGTCAGTCGAACAGTGACCCCACTATTCTGCAGGGGTCGAAGGTGAGAGGTCAATGAGGTGACACTGGGATTGTTGGGAGACGTGCAGGGGACCGGCCGGCTCCCCATCGCAGCCCTGACATGAAAACAAAAGGCTGCGACCTCGTCCCCTGGGAAGTTTTTAGATGCAATTAAAGTTGCTGATTTGGGCTTTTAAACTCATAGTAGGAAAACACTTGAGCTATAACTCATTAAGCTCCTGGAGCCGAGAGAATCACTGAAGACATGCGGTCATCTGAAAATTAGACCACAAAGCAGAGTCATCGGTGCATTCCAGTGCAACGGGATATGAATCACAATGCTGACACTGTGGAGACACCCTGCAACTCCTGGCAATGATAATACAATGAAGAACAAGTAAATGACCGTAATTGTGTAAATGTAAAACGTTTGGACACCGGAGAGGACAGTGGCTGGTTGATCGCAGTGCTCCTGTCAATAGCTCTTGAGATTTCACAGCAGCAGTGAATTTCCGTGCTGTGGCTTGTCAGTGAGAGTTGTTTCATATAGCAACACAAAGGCAGCACTGGCTACACGCGGGCCCCACCAAACAGCCAGCCTTGCTCCAAGGGCCACACACTTGCACAATGGCTCCTCTGTAACTCCAGTGAGCCTGCAGAAATGTGCTTTTGATCTCTCATCACGCGAATTCACACTCCAGAATAGCATTGAGAAGAAAAACACTGGTACATCTTCTTGGGACTATCTGGCGTCTGCTTCTTCTGTTGTTGTTTTTGGTCTCGTTGTCAAGAGCTATTCTCGGACGTGGAAGCTTAACGTTTGCTGAGACACTGAATATATTTCTTGATCTGAAAACTTTGAGGAAAAATACTAAAACTGTAATTCTTGTATTAGTATAGAAAAGACAAAAAAAGAGAATACGACATTAGTTGCCATGCCATGCTATTAGTGACAAAATGGGTCAGAAAAGCCATATTTTACAAAGGAAAATGTATTGATGACGTTACCTGTAACAAAAAAAGGTGTTAACATGAATGACTCTGTCTGTCTCTACCCCCCAAATAGTCTTCTCTAGCTCAAGCCCCCCATCTGAAACCTCCTTAATCCTCCAGGATTTCTTTACCAGGGTGTTTATTCTTCTTTACATTCATAACAACCTTCATGGGATAACAGATCAGAAAATAATGTCTCAAAACAAACACACGTGCAGCAAACACTAAATAATTGCGGTTCAACTTAACATTTCTCATATAAGACTGTTATAATTCCAATTTTTTAAAAGCTAAAACCCTCAAAAAGAAAGTGTATTTCCAAGTGGATCTTTTATTTATTTATTTTTGTTCATTTATTTCTGTCTCATAAATCCCCATACCTCAGCATGATGTAGTCAGTGCAGCAACCCTATTGTGCAGAAGCTCTGAGGTTTGACAGAACACGTATGTGACTCCTCATTAGACCATGCAATGCCACCTAGTAGCACCGACCAATGAAAGAGCATGCCACCCGCACTTAAGGCCGGCAACCACAACCAGACGCTTGTGCCTCATCATAGCCTGATGACACCATTTGTTCTCAGTCTGGAAACGAGAGATGTAAAGAGACGAAAGCTGCTGCTGGTAATTCAGGGATTTGATTTCCCATCTGTGTGTGTTATCGCAGGGCGGAGATAAACATGGAGAAGAGAGGGAAAAAAAGGGTAAGGACAAAAAAGCGAGAGATAGAGAGCGGTGTGGACATGCCCGCTGTCTGATTGTCTATCTCTCCTCTCCATCAACTCTGCAGCAACATGACGACTGAAACATCAACTGAAACAAGGCTGCTGCAAAATATTCAAAATACAAGTCAAAGACATCTCACATCACCCAGTGACAATGATCACCATTTCTCCAGCTGTTTTCTTTAACTCACTCCTGCTGAAGTAAATTGCCTGAATATGGCAGTCTTACATACAGTGCACCTCAAGCCACCTTATCTTTGCATCAAATCTCGTAATTCTCCCCCTGCTGCCCTCTTTTTCTTATCAGCCTCTTCAACTTCTTATTGGTTTCCTCTCCTCCACTTTCCGTCTCCCACGCTGTCTAACTTAACCTCTATCTCTTCCTGCTCTCCTCTCCCCTTACATATCATTACACATTTACATCGGAGACTCAGGGAAAAACTCTCTCATAAAAAAGAGCCATTGTCCTAATTTCCTCTAAGATAAGTGTCTCAAGCCTGTAATATCAGCAAATTATCAAGCACATTAACATTTTCCTTTTGCAGTATTAGTTTCCCTAGTGCAAACATACCATTGTCATTCTCTGACTCTCATATGCACACAAGCCCTTCAGCATTTAATGTCTTGGATGAACTTAGAGCTGAAATGCACACTTGTGCCACTGGCAGAAGAGCAACAAAGGTCCACACAGGCCCTGTTGTCCTGGGACAGTAAGGTAGTTATCTGTGCCACAGTGGGAACATAAAGCAGTCAATAGATGAATGCTATCTTTATATCTACTGCACCAGAGGTGATTTGAAACACTGCCACTGGACGTCATAGAGCCCCTCCATGAAACACAGCCTTTGAAGCCCTGACAGCGCAGACAGAATCAGGCCAGCTCTTTGAAACTGGCGGTGGGGAAAGAAAAACCTGAGCATTAAAGGAGGGCATTATTTAAATATAGCTCCATTAAAAATGTTGAACTTTGAGAATCATATGAGGAATACAACATTTATCCCATAAAGGCAGAAACTAAAGTGATATAATGTTCACTTGAAGAGAACAGAATACAGCGGTTAAGTTATTTTAAATATAAACAATATATCATTATTTTGGTTCTGTTTCATATTCTACTTTTACATTTTGAGCTAATAGAAGTCAAATCTTTTAAATACACAAAATAACTGTATCCCACAAAGCACAGTAATCTTTAAAGTATCCCAACTTGGGAACTTGGTGTTATTCTTAGTTCAATGAAAGGGTCTAAGCCACAATGGAGTCCCTTGTTGGCTGTTTAGGCTTTGGGTAATTTAGCTATCTACCCAAATGTCTGTTTATTTAACTTTAACTTCCTGTTTTCCTACCACACATAATCTAAATGCTCTTTCTCACTTCCTGCCCGCAGGACTGCAGGTAAACCAAAAACATTACGTCAGTGAGGACTTGGGTCTCGCCGCATTGGGCCCTGGAGGGCTTTTTTTTTTAAAGGAGAACTATAAACACAATGGCTGGCAGTGGGAGAGAGAGTTAATTACTAAAGCCGATTCACTCACTAATGATGTTTCACTTCTGTAGGGTGCTTTTAATGGGATTCAGGAGTCAGGCTGAGCAACAGCACAATCTGTTTTTAATGAGACTTTGAACGGGTAAGGTTGATGCTGTTGTGCACAGAGACAAAGCCACTGCTTTTACTTGCGGTGCAGAGTGATCTCATTAGAGGCTTGGTAATAAAGGAATACTGGAGTGATTAGATCAGGAGAAGGAAAAAAAAGAATGACATTATCAACGGTCTCACACTACTCACAGCAAAACCTGAGGTATTTCTTTCACCGCAATCACAGTTAATCCCTGTTGTTTTACTGCAGCTCTGACACAGCCTTATGAAATGGGCAGTATGAATTATTCTGCTTGAGTTTGTAGATGCAGTTCATCACATATTTAAAGTAAAAAGCAGGGGAGGCTTGATGTGTATACTGCCACACGTGGGTTGCAGCCTAAATATAAGCATGTGGAAGTAACTGAGGTGGCGTTAAGGGTCCAGGTGATGTTGATAAGCATACCATAAACTCCCAGATAGCCAATTCATGCATTTATTTGTACACATTTTGAATTTGAATCAAATTGTGTATTGTTTCCTGTACTGTTGTGTCATCACCAAACTGAAGCATGCAGCAGCTTTGTTTGAGTATGAAGAAGCTATTACAGTCAAGCTATTTCAAACTTGATAAATGTGTGACACCTAAATATCCGTATGAAAGAGCACCTTATCATATTTATTTATTTCATCTCTTTTTTCTTTAAGTCCACAGCAAAACACTATGACAGGGCCAGTTAAGAACTGTAGTCATTCATGGATTACATGTTACTCCCTGGAAACAAATACATTAGTGTACTACTTACTACTACTAGTTATCAATAAATGTGTTGGTTGCATTACTCATTACTTAATTTATTTACTCAGCACATCTGATCAAATATGCTTTCAAACACCACTGAAGTCTCCTCACACAAACGTCATACTGTGTGTATTGTATTATTTATCACCCGTTAATCAATACCTTATGGCTTAAGGAAGTATTCTGACCATCAACAGCTGACTTTACGTCAGCCTGTGACTGCGTACAGCACTCTTTAATTCCCATTTTCACATTGTCTCTGATATTAATGACTATTATGTAATTACTGAACTTCAAAATGCATTTCCT